>NC_057803.1:411846722-411855644 GCF_018294505.1 Triticum aestivum | reverse complement strand
ATCGCCGGCAAGGCCGCCCCGGACGGACGGTTTCTACTCCAGCGGCCCACCTCCGATTCCGGCGACCTCGACTTCCGCGCTGATTTCAGGGACTTAGCATTTCCACTAAGTCCTTGAGCTGTTTATCACATATGGCCATATGTTCATGTTGTTTCCTAGTGATCCGTGCCTCTTTTGAGGATGATCAGTAAGGATGTTTTATTAATCTTGTAGTGCTCTATCCATCCATGTCTTTTTTTGCAATTATGGAGCACACTAGCTTGAGTCAATCAAGCTCTACTTTTGCTACTTTGTGAATCCGGGCAGATTGTCTACTTGTTAGCGATTTTGCCGATGATGTTGTAGTTGATCCATGCATGCTATGCTATTGTTCTTGCCATGTCTAGCTTGTATTTTGTGTATTCTTGATGGGTGTATGCTTAGTTTGTCATGACATGCTTTTTAGTGAGTGCATCGAGCTCGTAAACATGCCTACTTGATATCTGTTTTTCAGCATGTGCCAGTTTTCGCTAATTCTGAAAACTGATTATGCTTTTGCTATGTTCACATGCTTGCTAGTATGTTTTCTGATCCCTTTTGGCTCAAGGTCACTAAGGGACTTTTGTTAATCCTTTTGAGTAGCTCCATGCCATGTTTTAATTTGCCATGTTCAGGTCCTGTAGCATGTAGTTTTGTTGCTCCAAAGAGTGCTACCTGATCTGAGATTCCAGACAAGTGTTAATTTCACTAAGTCTGAAATCTGTTTACCATATGCATTTTTGTCATGCTTGTTTGAACCTATTAATGGATAATTTGGCCGTAGCTCAGTGCTAGACTTTTGTTAAGCATCTTGAATGCATCCCTGCCATGTATTTTTATGCCATGTTTGAGTGCTGTAGCTTGTTCATCTCATTGCATTTAGATGGCTACTTGCTGTAAATCGCAGACCGGTGTCATATTTGAATCGCTTGCCATTTCCAAACCGTAACTCCGATTCCGGCGTTCTTTATATCGTTTTCAAGCGATTTCATCTCATCTTTCCAGTGGCACACTTGGATTCCCAAGTTGATGCCAGGTTCATGCATCCCTTGTCAAATCTTGCATATGCATCCCGCATCGCATCCCGCATAGCATACCATCCTTGCATCATATTGTTTGATCCTTGCACGTGGTTGATTGTGTCCTTGTTGCTTGTTTGTCTTGTTTGGGTAGAGCCGGGAGACGAGTTCGCTAACGAGGAGCCTGTTGAGTTTGCTTTCGAGGATCCAGTCAACTCTGACCACTTTGCAGGCAAGATGATCATACCCTCAAAATCACTATTATCTTTGCTTTGCTAGATGCTCGCTCTTTTGCTATGCCAATGCTACGATGCCTACCACTTGCTTTCAAGCCTCCCAAATTTCCATGCCAAACCTCTAACCCACCATGTCCTAGCAAACCGTTGATTGGCTATGTTACCGCTTTGCTCAGCCCCTCTTATAGCATTGCTAGTTGCAGGTGAAGATTGGAGACCGTTCCTTGTTGGAACATTATTTTCTTGTTGGGATATCATTATATTTCCATGTTATATTAATTCATCTATATACTTGGTAAAGGGTGGAAGGCTCGGCCTCTCTCCTAGTGTTTTGTTCCACTCTTGCCGCCCTAGTTTCCGTCATATCGGTGTTATGTTCCCGGATTTTGCGTTACTTACGCGGTTGGGTTATAAAGGGAACCCCTTGATAGTTCGCCTTGTTTAAAGCTTTTCCAGCAATGCCCAACCTTGGTTTTACCATTTACCGCCTAGCCTATTTTTCCCTTGGGTTTCCGGAGCCCGAGGGTCATCTATTTTAGCCCCCCGGGCCAGTGCTCCTCTGAGTGTTGGTCCAACCGGGCGATGTCTGGGGCTACCAGGGGCAACTCTGGGCTGGCCTACCCGACGTCTGGCTCATCTGAGTGTGCCCTGAGAACGAGATATGTGCAGCTCCTATCGGGATTTGTCGGCACATTCAGGCGGTGTTGCTGGTCTTGTTTTAACCTGTCGAAGTGTCTTGAAGAACCGAGGTACCGAGTCTGATCGGAATGTCTCGGGAGGAGGTCTATTCCTTCGTTGACCGTGAGAGCTTGTCATGGGCTAAGTTGGGACTCCCCTACAGGGATTTGAACTTTCGAAATTCGTGCCCGCGGTTATGGGCAGATGGGAATTTGTTAATGTCCGGTTGTAGATAACTTGAACCTTAATTTAATTAAAATGAATCAACTGAGTGTGTTACCATGATGGCCTCTTCTCGGCGGAGTCCGGGAAGTGGACACAGTGTTGGAGTAATGTTTGCGCAGGTTGTCCTCTAGTTTCTCGCTCGTGCTTTGCCTCCTCTTCTCGCTCTCTTTGATCATGAACACGCTCCACATATATTTTTACCTCGCCTTACCTATAAGCTTAAATAGTCTTGATTGCGAGGGTGCGAGATTGCTGAGTCCCTTTGGCTCACAGATTACTATTACACCAGATGCAGGACCTGACGATTCCGCTCCAGGTGACGCGCTCCAGCTCAAGTGGGAGTTCGACGAGGACTCTCAACGATACTATGTTTCCTTTCCTGATGATCAGCAGTGGTGCCCAGTTGGGGGTGATCGGGACCATGTCGCATGTTGGGTTATCTTTTATTTTGGCGCCGTAGTCGGGCCATGAGTGTTTGAATGATGTAATGTTATTTATGTACTTGATTGACGTGGCGTGTGTAAGCCCACTGTGTTATCTCCCCTTTTATTAATTATATTACATGGGATGTTTGTGAAGATTGCCTAACTTGCGACATATGCCTTCAATGCGATTATGCCTCTAAGTCGTGCCTCGACACGTGGGAGATATAGTCGCATCGAGGGTGTTACAAGTTGGTAATCAGAGCCTTCCCCGACCTTAGGAGCCCCATTGCTTGATCGTTTTTAGCAACCGAGTTGTGTCTAGAAAAATGTTTTGAGTCATTTAGGAATTATATATCGGAGAGTTTAGGAATTCTTTTTTACTTCCCAGTCTCCTCATCGCTCTGGTAAGGCATCCTGACGTAGAGTTTTGACTCTTCTCTTCTCAAATTTCACTAAATTTTTTTTAGGATCACGCGGGTATCTTGGAATCGTTCCGATGGTTTTATGACGAGAACATTGTCTTGGTGCCTCCTGTCAGGAGTTTTGTGGAAGTGTCTCGGGGAGTTGAGCTCTGAGGTGTTGTCATCATAATTTTATCGTTGCAGTTCTGGAATACCTGAGTCTAGTACGCCGACATCAAAAATCTCTTTTATGCAGTTCGTTGGTGAGATAACCTCGACGCCACCCAGTACTGGGGCGGGAGTTCAGGAGTATCGCCATAACTTGTATAATGGATGCTTTTCGAAGGTTGAGGTAGATGGTTTCCGAAGTTTTCTCGGTTATGTGTTAAAGGATGGATACAGCTGGATGTAGGATTTGCTAGATTTTGGTGAGATATTATGCTTCCCCTGTATCCCCAACACCTGATTACATAACCGGAAAGGTTCGGGAGTTTCATAGGTGGGAATTCTTGTAGCTCTAGTTCTTCTTCCACGGATATTTGGTTTGAGATTGGGATTTCTTACCGAGTATTCGTTCTTGATTCGTACCTTGTTGATTTATTTCTCTACCTTAATTCTAAGTGGCTTCTCAATTTATGGATATGTGACCATTTCGAGAGGAATGCATTCATTCATTTTGTTCGGATGTGAAGGCTATATGTTGCAATTTTCATTCCGTTGGATTCAGCTTCATTTTATCTGTCTATGTGCTAACGGTGGTCAACCTCTTCAGGATGGCTCCTCCAACGCGCACTACTCTGAATCCTGATCCGCCACCACCTCCACCTCCTCCGGAGGCATGGCAAGCTGTGATGGCTGCAACCAATGCAAACACGCAGTTGATCATGCAAATTCTTCAAGAGAGTAATCAAGGCAACCAAGGGAACCAAGGCAACAATCAGAATCACTTTGCTACACTCAACCAGTTCCTTGCTAACGGGCCAAAGACTTTCAGCAATTGTGTTGAGGCAACCGATGCTGACGATTGGCTCGTGGATCTATGCAAGCATTTCGAGTGCAGTAACGTCAGGCCTGAGGATTTCGTCAAGTTTGCTTCCTTCCAACTCAAAGACCAAGCCGCAGAGTGGTTCCAGCAGTACAAGGATTCCAGAGGTGGACGTGTGATTACCTGGGATGAATTCCGTCAAGACTTCAAAGCTCACCATATCCCTTAGAGCATGGTTGAAAGCAAGCGTGAGGAACTCCGCAACCTGAAGCAAGGCTCTTTGTCTGTCTATGACTACAACAAGTTGTTTTAGAAGCTCGCGCGCTTTGCTAAGCAGGACGTCCCTGATGAGAAGAGCATGATATACCAGTTCAGGGGTGGTCTCAGAGAAGAAATTCAGCTAGCTCTTGTTCTCTTTGAGCTCTTGAGGTACGATGAGTTCTACAACATGGCACTGAAGTAAGAGGCCGCTCAACTGAGGTGTGATGCTTCCAAGAAGCGAGTCAGAGATGCTACTCCTTCTTCCTCTACTCAAGTGGCCAAGCAGCAGAAGTATTGGCTTCCTCCTCCTCCATTCCGTCAGCCGTATCAGCAGAAGAGCAAAGGTGGCAGTGGATCTTCCCACCCATCCAACCCTGGCTTTCAGAACAAGACTTTGTCTCAAGCTCCAAGATCGAGTGCTCCGTACCACCATCCGCTTTCAGAGGTCACGTGCAACAAGTGCCAACAGAAGGGTCACTATGCCAACAAGTGTTTCAACCAGAGGCGTCTTCCTCCTCCTCCTGTCAGATCGGCAAGTACAACTGTGGTCAAGCATAACCCCAAGTCCGCCAAGGTCAACTTGATGAATGCAGCTCAGGCAGAGGACTCATCAGATGTCATTATGGGTAACCTTCCTGTTAATGATACTCCTGCAAAAGTTCTTTTTGACACGGGTGCATCGCATTGTTTCATCTCGAGACCATTTGTTTCTAAGCATGAGTTGCCTTTACAAGATTTGCCTAGACAGTTATCTGTTGTTTCTCCGGGTAAATTCATGAATGCAAGCGCTATCGCCCCAGATGTTACTATCATGTTGGGCGACTAAAAGTTTCTCTCTTCTCCGGTGGTTCTTGGTAACTCGGATATTGATCTTATTCTCGGGATGGATTGGCTTTCTAAGCACAAGGCGCATCTTGATTGTGCAGCCAGGCAGATTCAATTAACTCATTCGTCTGAGGATGTAATTGTCTTTGCCACTCGTGATGATACAATCCATCTGTTTTCTCTCAATGAGAAGGGTGAACTCGAAGCTATCTCGTAGATTCCAGTCGTTTGCGAATATCAAGACGTCTTTCCATAAGAGCTTCCAGGAATGCCTCCGCACCGGCCAGTTGAATTCGTTATTGATCTTGAGCCTGGCATGGAACCTGTGTGCAAGCGTCCTTACAAGCTCGGACCTGAAGAGTTGAAGGAGCTGAAGAAGCAACTCGATATTCAAGAGAGAATGGGTCTCATCCGGCCTAGTTCTTCTCCGTGGGGTTGTGGTGTTCTTTTTGTGAAGAAGAAGGATGGAACGGACCGACTTTGTGTTGATTACCGTCCATTGAACAAGAAGACCATCAAGAACAAATACCCACTTCCCAACATTAACGAGTTGTTTGAACAACTCAAAGGTGCCCAAGTATTCTCCAAGCTGGATCTCCGTATGGGTTATCATCAGATTCGAAGCCGTGAGCAAGATATTCCCAAGACGGCTTTCTGGACAAGCTATGGTTCATACGAATACACTGTCATGTATTTTCGCCTTGTCAACGCTCCTCCGACTTTCTCTTGCATGATGAACTTCATCTTCAACGCCTACACCAATGACTTCGTTTTGGTCTATCCCGACGACATTCTAGTTTTCTCGAAGGACAAGGAAGATCATGCCAAGAACTTGCGTTTGGTACTCGATAAGTTGAGGGAACACAAGTTCTATGCCAAGTTCTCCAAGTGCGAATTTTGGCTCGATGAGGTTCTTTATCTTGGTCATATCATCTCTGCCAAGGGCATTGCGGTGAATCCCGAGAAGGTGTCTGCAATTGTGAATTGGGAACCTCCTCAGAACGTGAAGCAACTCCGTAGCTTCCTCGGTCTCGCAAGCTATTGCCGAAGATTCGTTGAAAACTTTTCTAAGATCGCGAAGCCTCTCTCAAATCTTCTCCAGAAGCACGTCAAGTACGTTTGGTCTCCGGAGTGTGACATTGCTTTCAACACTTTGAAAGAGAAATTGATCACTGCTCCAGTTCTGACTCCGCCTGATGAATCCAAGCCGTACGAGGTCTTTTGTGATGCCTCTCTCCAAGGTCTTGGCGCAGTGTTGATGCAAGAGAAGAAAGTTGTTGCTTATACCTCTCGCCAGTTGAAGCCCAACGAGAAGAACTACCCCACTCATGATGTCGAGTTGGCGGCAGTTGTGCATGCTCTTTTGACTTGGAGACATCTCTTAGTGGGAAGAAAAGTGGACATTTTCACTGATCACAAGAGTCTCAAGTACATTTTCACTCAGCCTAATCTCAACCTTAGGCAAACTCGATGGGTCGAAATGATTCAAGAGTATAATCCGAGTATCGAGTATACTCCAGGCAAGGCCAATGGGATTGCTGACGCATTGAGCAGGAAGGCTTATTGCAACAGTCTCATTATCAAGCCTTATCAACCCGAGCTTTGTGAAGCTTTCCGCAAACTTAATCTGCAAGTTGTTCCTTAAGGTTTCCTCGCCAACCTTCAAGTCTCTCCTACCTTGGAAGACCAGATTCGCCAAGCCCAGCTTCTTGATGCTATGGTGAAAAAGGTGAAGATTGGGATTGCCAAGAGTCAACCCAAGTACAAGTGCTACCGCCTTGATGACAAGGATACTCTCTTCTTCGAGGATCGTATTGTTGTGCCCAAAGGTGAACTTCGTAAAGTGATCATGAACGAGGCTCACAATTCTCTTCTCTCCATCCACCCTGGGAGCACGAAGATGTATCAGGACCTCAAGCAGGCTTATTGGTGGACTCGAATGAAGCGAGAGATTGCTCAGTTCGTGAATGAATGTGATGTCTGCAGAAGAGTGAAGGCAGAACACCAAAGGCCAGCTGGTCTCCTACAACCTCTTGCCATTCCAGAATGGAAGTCTGACCACATTGAAATGGACTTCGTGACTGGGTTTCCAAAGGCCAAGTGTGGCAATGATGCTATATTCGTTGTCATCAACAAACTCACCAAAGTGGCTCACTTTCTTCCTATTAAAGAGTCAATCACTGCAGCTCAATTGGCGGAACTCTATACCTCTCGGATTGTCTCTCTGCACGGTATTCCACAAGTGATCTCTTTAGACCGTGGCAGCATCTTTACCTCCAAGTTTTGGGATTCTTTTCAGAAGGCCATGGGCACCAACATCCGCTTTAGCACAGCTTTCCATCCTCAAACTAGCGGTCAAGTCGAGCGTGTCAACCAGATTCTTGAAGATATGCTCAGGGCTTATGTGATCTCCTTCGGCATGAAGTGGGTGGATTGTCTTCCTTATGCTGAATTCTCCTACAACAACAGTTTTCAAGCAAGTTTGGGCAAGGCCCCATTTGAAATTTTGTATGGCAGGAAGTGCCGTACCACTCTCAACTCGTCCGAAACCGGTGAACGTCAGCTTTTGGGTAATGACTTAATCACAGAGGCAGAGGAAATGTGCAAAGTTATTCGAGATAACCTCAAAGCAGCCCAATCCCGCCAGAAGAGCTACTATGATAGTAAGCACCGTGATTTGGCTTTCGAGATCGGAGATCATGTTTACCTCTGTGTCTCTCCAATGAAAGGTACTCGTCGCTTCGGTATCAAAGGGAAGCTTGCCCCTAGATACGTGGGACCTTTCAAGATTGTCAGCAAGAGAGGCAATCTCGCCTATCAACTCAAGCTTCCTTCAACCTTTACAAATGTTCATGACGTGTTCCATGTCTCTCAGCTTCGAAAGTGCTTCAAGACTCCTGACCGCACCGTCAACTTCGAGGACATTGAGCTCCAAGAAGATCTCTCTTATCGTGAGCACCCAGTGGCTATTCTTGAAGAGACTGAACGCAAGACTCGCAACAAGTCAATCAAATTCCTCAAAGTCAAGTGGTCACACCATTCCGACCGTGAAGCTACCTGGGAACGCGAGGCTCACCTCCATTCTGAGTACCCGGCGTTCTTTCAGTCCTAGATCTCGGGACGAGATCCTTTCGTAGTGGTGGAGTGTTGTAACACCCCGGATATGACTTACCCAATTTGTACTCCAACTCTTGCCGTTTCTGGCGTTAAGTTATTTTATTTTCTCGGGTTCGGGTCTTTTTCTCCGTGTGTTGTTATCGTTGCCATGCATCTCATATCATGTCATCATGTGCATTGCATTTGCATACATGTTCATCTCATGCATTTGAGCATTTTCCCCGTTGTCCGTTTTGCATTTCGGCGCTTCGTTCTCCTCCGGTGGTCATTTCTAGCCTTCTTTCGTGTGTGGGGATTAAACATTCCCGGATTGGACCGAGACTTGCCAAGCGGCCTTGGTTCACTACCGGTAGACCGCCTGTCAAGTTTCGTACCATTTGGACTTCGTTTGATACTTCAACGATTAACTGAGGGACCAAAAAGGCCTCGTGTGTGTTGCATCCCAACACCTCTCCATTTTGGCCCAAAACCCATCAAAACCCTCTCCATCATCTAGAGTGTTTGATCACGATCGCGTGGCCGAAAACCGCACCTCATTTGGACTCTCCTAGCTCCCTCTATGCCTATAAATAGACCCCCTCCGAAATTCCGGATCTCCTTCTCCCTCGAAACCCTAAAATCGGCCGCTGCCGACGGACAATGTCTGCCCCGGGCTAGACACACCGCGCCGCCGCGCCCAGCCAGTGAGAGGACGCCACCTGTCCCGCGCGGGGCCTCCTCCGCCGCCGGCCC
>NC_057803.1:411807998-411846430 GCF_018294505.1 Triticum aestivum | reverse complement strand
CCGGCGCCGCCTCGTCGCCGCCCCTCGTCGCCGGCAAGGCCGCCCTGGCCGGACGGTTTCTGCTCCGGCGGCCCACCTCCGCTTCCGGTGACCTCGACTTCCGCACATGAACAGTGATCCCGGCCGGATCTAGATCTGAGTTGGAGACGGTTGACTTTTTGCCTGAAACCCTAGTTCATGTGCTCTTGTTCATCATGCTATATCTCTGCATCTGCAGCTCCGTTTTGGGCATATAGCATATCAAAATGTTCGTCTCAGAGAGCACATCATTTCATTCCATTGCATCATTTTCATTTGAGTTCATGTTGATGCCCGAAATGCTGTTAGAAGGAGGCTACTTGAGATAATTGTCAGATCTGCTGCTCCATTTAGAGATTTGTCATTTTTGCCATGATTAATGTGTGCATGATATGCCCATGAGTTCTACATATGTTTTGTGAAGGGTTTTGCCATCTTTCCAGAGGTGCAACCCATGTATTTTTGTGATGTATGTGGTGACTAGCATGAGCTTGCAAAGTGAGGCACTTGGTAATGCTGATTTCAGGGACTTAGCATTTCCACTAAGTCCTTGAGCTGTTTATCTCATATGGCCATATGTTCATGTTGTTTCCTAGTGATCCGTGCCTCCTTTGAGGATGATCAGTAAGGATGTTTTATTAATCTTGTAGTGCTCTATCCATCCATGTCTTTTTTTGCAATTATGGAGCACACTAGCTTGAGTCAATCGAGCTCTACTTTTGCTACTTCGTGAATCCGGGCAGATTGTCTACTTGTTAGCGATTTTGCCGATGATGTTGTAGTTGATCCATGCATGCTATGCTATTGTTCTTGCCATGTCTAGCTTGTATTTTGTGTATTCTTGATGGGTGTATGCTTAGTTTGTCATGACATGCTTTTTAGGAACCTTTGCCTGATGCTTCGGTACTCTTCGCCTACGCTGGCCTCCTTAGCACCAAAGAGGAAACAAGGACGCTGCGCGCACTGGCGCCCGCCTGGTGTCGTGCGTCATGGCTCACGTCATGAGGGCCTCATGAGCTTTGCACTGCCTTGATATCTCCGCTCCTCCTGAGCCTGCCTGGCTAGGCTACTCCAGAGGAGGTCTTGCATCGTCTCCCTCGCGAGGGTCTTGGATGCCTTGTTGATGAAGATGGGTCGTACGGCCTGCTAGCTTAGCCACGTCGTAGGCTGCAGACAGGCAAGTCTGGGGACCCCTGTTCCCAGAACACCAACTGTAGCCCCCGGGCCCAAGGTGCGCTCGGGCTTGGCTTCGCGGCGAAGCCAATGGACATGTATGGAGCGCCACGGGCCCCAAAAGCCTGCGGCCCTGATTGACGCGTGGTGGTTGATTGGACGTAGGCATCTCCGCTTCCCCATGTTGCCCTTGAATCTGCCTGCCTATGCGGCCCCGCCTCTTACACAGTTATTCTTCTTTCGCCATGCCTAGCTCTTCCAATCTCCCTCCTGGCTCGACGCCCTGCTCCGCCTTCTCAATCCGACCTGTGCTCCACCAGCTTCACCGCCATGGCACCGAAACAAGCCGAAAAGGGGAAGAAACCTTTGTCCTCGCCAACTGTGCCTCCATCCTTCGAGCCTGCGCTTGGCCGGCCTCGGGTGCTCAACAACGAGGCCATGGACAAGGTGCGCCCCATGCTTGTCTCCAGTTCCAACGGGTGGGGAGAGACATCGGCTTGGCCCGCGTCTCGCACTAGCATGGCTCAGGCAGTTACCAAGGTTCCGATCTTCATTAATGCCCTCTGGGCTGGCCTGATTCCTCCCTTCTCCGCCTTCTTCAATGTGGTGCTCGAGCACTATCAGATCCACATGCTCCATCCTGATCCTTAGGCTGTGACCCTTCTCGCCGTCTTCGCCTTCGTGTGTGAGGCCATGGTGGGCATCGCCCCCTCCGTGGCACTCCTCCACAACTTCTTCTCGTTGCATATCAACATTCCCTAGCAGAGCTCAGGGTGCGTGGGTTTCCAGGCTGGGGCTGCGACGGCAGGCACGGGGATAGACTTCAAGCTCCCTTCATCCACGAGCGAGTTCCGTATGCGATGGGTGTTTTTTGACACATGCGTACTCAACCCTCTACTCCATGCTCCGGTGGGGCCTGCTATTTCAAACTCCGGCTGGGTCATCAGAAGCTTACGAGCCCCTGCCTTGCCCCCGTCTGGACCAGGCTGAGGTGGTTGAAGGACCTTGGCATGACTGTGCCATTCTCGCCCGATGTGGGACTTGCTTAGCAGATAGCACAACACGAGGTTTCAAGAGGAGGGGCTTCCTCTCGCAGTGCGGAAGACAGTGCTCACGGTCCTATCAGGTGCCCCTTTGTCATACGAGATGTCCAGGAATAGTTACATGCTGTACCGCTGCGAGAACAAAGTCACATTTGCCGCGAACATGCCTTCCTTTGATGAGTGGGGGCTACGCCCAGTCGGCTTGGTGGGGCCCCGCGAGAACCCTGTCATCATGGTCCCCTTGTTCGCCGCCGGCACCGGGCTCGCCCCAGGTGACGGTGCGGGGGAGCGAGCTGCGGCAGGGGCCGGCTGCTCGGGTGGTGATTAGGGGGCGTCGTCCTCGGGGGCCTGTGACCCCCCTCCTGAGGCGTCGGCTGCCGAGTAGATGCGGCATGCGGCTCTCAAGGCTGAGGCTCCAGAAGCCTCGGGAGGTCGTAGTGGGAAGGAGCTGGGCTCTTCACCTCAGTCGGGCTCCCCTGAGGACATCCCTCTTGGGTCTTCTTTGGCTGCGCCGCGCACCTGCTGTCACGTCCAGCGCTTTGGTCGCCTTTGTGTGGACTTCGAGGAGCTCCGCAAGAGGAAGGGGTCCCCCGGCGGCAGCAAGATCTTCAGGCCGTTGAAGCGACGGAAGTACATCGCTATTGACGCGTAAGTATCTTGTTGCCATGGCGTTTTGCGTATGGTCTTCTTATCCTGACGCCTGTCCTCTAGGGCTCCTGCTGCTGAAGTTGTTGCGTCTTCCGAGAAGCGGCCTCCTCCTATATCAACTCCCCCGTCGGCATTGAGCGTTCCTGGCCTGCTGGCCGCCCCTAAAGCAGGGTCGGTCGGAGGGGCGTCCCCACCCTCGGGACATGCTGAGTCCGTGGTTTGGCTGCCCTTCACCCACGGTCTGGCATGGAGCTTGACGGGCATGCCCAAGACTCCTCCTCTATTCATGAAAGTTCTCTTCCTTATACTAATTACTCGTGAATTGCTTGTATGACCAATATTATGATTGTCAAGCATCAAGAGATTCACTTTCTAAACCCAATGTGAAGCTACCACTAGGCATGCTATAATTTCAACTTCATGATATTCAATTCATTCAACGATTTACTCATAGGATATAAGTGAAGCACAAGAGTAAATGATGAGCTACTCCAAAAAAGATATAAGTGAAGATCAAGCGAGTAGTTAAGTAAATAGGTAGCTATTTGAGGACTCTCTCTTATTCAAAAACTTTCAGATCTAAGCAATTTATTAAAATAGCAAGCAAAACAAAATAAAATGACATCCCAAGAATAACACACATCATCTGAAGAAGCAAAAACTTAGGCTTGACTGATAATTGTTCATGAAGAAAGGTGGGATGCCTACCGGGGCATCCCCAAGCTTAGATGCTTGAGACATCTTGAAATATTATATTGGGATGCCTTGGGCATCCCCAAGCTTGAGCTTTTGTGTCTCCTTAATTCCTTTTATATCACGGTTTCCCTAAATCCTAAAAACTTCATCCACACAAAACTCAACAAGAACTCATGAGATAAGTTAGTATAAACCAATGCAAAAACCTCATCATTCTCTAATATAGAAAATCACTAAAATTATTATTCAACATTTCGTTCTAAATGCCTCTTCATATTTAATACTCCTATCCTCAAATAGAATCATTAAACAAGAAAACATATGCAAACAATGCAAACATAACAGCAATCTGCCAAAACAGTACGGTCTATAAAGAATGCAAGAGTATCAATACTTCTTTAACTCCAACAATTATGAAAATTTACCACACTAGAAAATTTCTAAGAGCTTATTTTGCAGAAAGTTTCAACATTTTATCACATTCTGACTTTTCTAGGTAATTTCTGCAACAACAATAAACTTTTTGTTTTAAAACAGCAACATGTAGACTTGCAAAATAAGCATAGCAAAGGCTATACTTGACATTTTTATTGAAATAAAAGATGCAAAACATTATTCTAAGTAACAGAAAGAAAAACCTAACAAAATAAAATGACGCTCCAAGTAAAACACATATCATGTGATGAATGAAAACATAACTCAAATTGAGGTTACCGATAATGTTGGAGATGAAGGAGGGGATGCATTCTGAGGCATCCCCAAGCTTGGCTGCTTGGCTCTTCCTTAGATATTAACTTGGGGTGCCTTGGGCATCCCCAATCTTAGGGTCTTGTCACTCCTTATTCTCCTCATATCGACATCTCACCCAAAACTTGAAAACTTCAATCAAAAAAAACTTAACGGAACTTCATGAGATAGGTTAGTATGATAAAGAGAAAACCATTTCACTTTGTTACTGTTAAAGAAAAGATTCATAATTTTCTCACACAATGTATACTGTAGCATATCATTTCCACAATTTATATTGAGAAATATAAGCCATAGAAACTAGAAAACAAGCAAACTATGCACTGAAAATAGAATCTGTCAAAAACAGAACAGTCTGTAGTAATCTGTACTCCAACCATACTTCTGTTACTCAAAAAATTCTGAAAAATAGGAAAACCTTTGCAATTTTTCTATTGATCTTATGCAAAAATAATCAGCATTTATCACACTTCTGTTAAAAATGAGAATTGTTTTCCTGAGCGCAAAAGTTTCTGTTTTTCAGCAAGGTCAAATCAACTATCACCGTAAGCCATTCCAAAGGTCTTACTTGGCACTTTATTGAAACGAAAGAAATAAAGCATGATTACTACAATAGCCTAATAATGTGAACACACAAATATAGTAGGGGTAAATGTTGGGTTGTCTCCCAACAAGTGCTTTTCTTTAATGCCTTTCAATGATGCTCGCATAAAAGATAAGAATTGAACCACAAAGAGAGCATGATGAAGCATATGTCTAGCACTTTGTCATGGGATTTCCACTGCCACCTATGGGACCGGGTGGCCCCTTTTTGGTTCAGCAGGGGGACGATGCATTGCACAAAGAGAAGACCAGCGCACGTCAGGGCGTCGGGGAGCACACAAGCGATTTACCCAGGTTCAGGCCACCGCGAGGCGTAAGTCCCTACCCCTGCTTCAGTGGATTGATGGTGGAATGAATGTGGTGGTGCGTTGTACACTTGCCCGACAAGGTTTGCCTTGTGGGCGCAGCGACTACGTGTGGTGGCTTGGGGTTGTCAACTTTCCAACCTTCTATCCCCTCCTGCGAGTGCCATGGGGCTCCTTTTATAGATTAAGGGGTTACCAGCGAATAGTGCTATCATACCTAACTCTGTGGGTTGACAGGGTGCATTAAATGTGCCACTAAGTGTCACATCACTCATCGCTCGGCAAGGCCTGTCGGGCTATCTTGCTGGCTCCGCACTTGTTCTCTTGACACATCACAGGATGGGTGTCATCTGTAGGCTTCTCTCGTAGGAAATGGCTGCCATGTGGAGAACGGTGGCCTCTTAATCATCTTGCGGCTTGACACCATACTGACTCACGACGTGAGTCATGCTTGAGTGATTGGGGGGGGGGGCTCTGCCCCCACAAGCCCCGGCAGGTTCTGCCGGGGAGCCTTGGTAGTCTGCTTCTGGTGGTGGCCTCGCCCCCTGATGGGCTCGCCTGCCCGGCAAGGGAAGCCCTCCTCTTGCTGATATCTTGCTCCTTGGGCTCGATCTTGGTCCCTCTGAGCTACATGTTGGTCCTTCAAATCTCTTGGTGTCGCGCCCAAGATGCGACTCTATCCCAATCATGTGATGAATTCATGATTGGGGCACAATCGCATTTCGAGCACATAGCAAGGTGGATATCATTACAACATACCATGTACTAAATAGATGAGAATACAAGGTAAAGTCTTACACTCGCCACAAGCTACAACATGAATACAATAGTTCATCAATACATAGCAATCATCATACAGAAGGGCAGGATCCGACTACGGATGAAATCAAACGAAAAAGAAGAACAACATCCACCCTTCTAATCCCAGGCTCCCCGACTCGGAACCTATCCCTTGATCGAAGAAGAAGAAGAACCCAAAAGCAATCAAGCATCGCTCTCACGTCAGATCATCACATTACCTGTACCTGCAACTGTTGTTGTAGTACTCTGTGAGCCACGAGGAATCAGCAATCCCATTACCATGGGTATCAAGACTAGCAAAGCTTAATGGTTATGAAAAGGATAAGTGGTGAGGTTGCAACAAGCGACTAAGCATTGTATGGTGGATAATTTATGAGTACAGGAATAAGATGAGAAACTACGCAACGGTCGCAAACTAGTAATGATCAAGAAGTGATCCTGAACTACTTACGTTCAAACATAACCCAACCGTGTTCTCTTCTTGAATGAACTCGAAAAGAGACAGTCATGGTTACGCACGCGGTTGGTGTACTTTAATTGAGTTTAGTTCAAGTCCACTACAACCAGATATTAACAAATTCCCATCTGCCACATAACCGCGGGCACGGCTCTCGAAAGTTTAAACCCTGCAGGGGTGTCCCAACTTAGTCGATGACAAGCTCACGATCCGCGGAGACAATCCTCCATCACGGGACATCCAATCAAACTTGGGATCCCGGTGCACAAGACATTTTGACAATGGTAAAACAAAACTAGCTGAGACTTCCACCCTTTACCAAGTATATAGATGCATTAATTAAATAAGAGATATTGTGATATCCCATGATATCCATGTCCAGTCATGGAACAACCTGCAACAACACCTGCAACTAGCAACGGTATAAGAGGGGCTGAGCAGAGCGGTAACATAGCCAAACAACGGTTTGCTAGGACGGTGAAAAAGGTTAAAGGCTATCATGGCAATTTGGGAGGCTTAATAAACAAGTGGTGGGTAGCACGACATAGCGATAGCATCAAGACAACTAGCATAGCAAAGATAGTAGTGAGATCCAAGGTGACGGTCATCTTGCCTGAAATCCCGCTAGGAAGAAGTCTGAATCCATGAAGAAGACGAACCAACATAGTCGAACGGATCCTCACAATCGCAACGTAACCGGAACTATCGAGAAGAAGTACCGAAAGAAGCAAACAACATAGTAAACAAACAAGCATAAACATGGCACGATGCACAAACAAGTATGATGCATGTCCGGTTTAATGAGTCATGTCGTGGCAAAGTGCAACAAACAATACTACAAATTAAGTGGAGCTCAATATGCAACGAGTTGCATATTGAAGAAATACCACATTCAAATATTTAGTTCACTCTAATTTATGAACAAGACAAGAGTAAATGTTGATTAACATGGCAAGTGGTAAAGCATAATAAAACTACCTATCTAGGCAAGTTTAAATGAGGCCGGAAACAACAAACAACAATTCCAGAAAATCCGCATATGCATATTTCAAAGTTGGTACTGTTCTGCCCTATACACAATTTAAGAGTTATTAAACATGAAAAATAATGCCACCATGTTAATCTATGCATTTTCTACCCCATTTACATATAAAGTTTATTTAATTCAGAGCTACGGTTATTTAGTTATGAAATAAACCATTTTAAAATCGAAATTATGCAAATTAAATGCAAACAGCAATTTAAACATTTTAAACATGGATGAAAGTCGCATATTATGGAACTAGATCAAATTCTAAGCACTTTACATATTAAATCATTGTAATCCGATCCACGATTTGTGAGATATTAAATGCATGAACATGAGGGGCTTTTCTATAAAACTGACGTTCCCTGCATAATTGGAAAATTCATCCTCGAAGGAAAAAACGTCACCGGCCAAAACTGGGGCAGACTGGGCGCAGGACTTTGGGTGGCTCACCATGGGACAAGCCCATATCGATGGAGAGGCCAAGGCAGGCCGGCCTGGTGGGCGAGCGGGTCAGCGTGAAGGGTCAACGAGCGGAGGATTGGGTGGCTGAGCGTGTTCGTCCTCTCCTGCTCGATGTCGATGCAGAAGCAGGGGAGCTCGAAAGCGTGCAGGTGGAAACTTGGCGCAACTCCGAGAGGGAACGACGAGGGGCTCCGGGAAGACGCGACGCCGGTAGATCCATGCGCGGGGATCCCGTTCCTGGGGCTGGTGGCGACGAGGTCCAAGGCGTCGGTTGTTCTCTTGTTCGTTCCTAGTATAGAGACAGAGAGGGACTTGGCGGCGGGGACGGCCTGATCCGGGTGGCAGGCGGCCAGATCGAAGAAGAGGACGACCATGGATGTAGTCGGGGCAGCGTGCGGGCGAAGCTCCTGGCAGTTGACGATGAGGGGGATGGCGGAGAATGGCCGATCTGGACAAGGGGAGGCGGATCCCGGCGAGGTTCGTCGGATCCGGCTGGTTCCAGGCAGTAGCGGCGAGCTTATTCATGCGTAGAGAGAGAGAGAGACGGTCAAAGGAGCGGGAGAGCCAGGAAAGGGGAAAAAGGGGCGCGAAGCAGGGGACCTGTTGGGTTCTCCGGTGATGGGCAACGGGTCGTGATGGAGCTCTGGCTTGGAGCTGCTGCTGCACGGGTTCAAACAGGGTGCCATGGGGAAGAAGCAGAGGAGGAGCCCAACTTGCTCCGGTGAGACAAGGCTGATGTTGGAGGAGACTGGGACGAGTAGGACGACGCCGACGGCGGAGGAGCTTGGTGGTGGCACACTAGATTGAGGAGGCAGGGGGTGCACTGGTTGGCTCACTGGTGAAGATCGAGCAGAGGAGGCATGGCCTCAGGCTCGAGGATAGAGGAGGTGTAGGTGCTGTGGTTGGAGGATCGGGAGGGATGCAGTAGTTGGGTAGCGGCGGAAATCAAGGGAGATGGTCAGAGGATGCTGGTTGGATCGGGCACGATAGGAAAACGAGGAGGTGGCAGTGGATGGGACGGATGGAATGGATGGGACGGCTCCTCGGACTAGGGTCTGACTGCGTAGAATGTAGGTGGTCTATGTATAGGGAAAGGGAGGTTTAGGGTAGATTTGGAACCTCCGATTAAATCAGACGATCGAGAATAAATAGGCTAGGAGAGTCCAATAAAGAACGGAAGATCTTTTAGAGATGTTTGGGGATGATCCGAATCCAACGGTGAAGACTGAGCGGGTCGGGTTCGCGTAAGTTCCGGGCACACGAGAGGGGTTTGATGAAAGGCCATGGAGACAAGGGGGTTTAATGGGCTCACAGAAGAGACAGAAGAGACCGGTCTGGTTGACCTGAGAGGAGGTCAACAAAGACAAGGAAGAAGTGGCAACTATGATGGGATGTATGTTCATGAAAACATGAAGATGCAATGCGGATGATGCGATGATGAAATGCAACAAAACAATAAACACATAGCAACAACGAAATAACTGGAAGGTCATTGGAGCGTCGGTCCCGAGTAGTCACACTTGTTCCTTCAATATCTGACTTAAGCTGGTGCTTCAATCTTGATCTTGTGCTTGTGCACAGTTGGTCAACATACCCAGGGTTTGTTGCACCGACAGAAGCCCCTGGGCTAGTCCTGGCCATCTCAGGCCCAGCCCTGTCGGCCCACCCAGGCCCGGCCCTGAAATCCAGGGCCTAGGCCCGATGGGCTTGCCCGTGGGCATAAGTTTTGAGCCCACTAGCAGGGCCTGGGCGGGCTTGTGCTTGGCATATTAACATTTTAAGGAAGAAGCCCAGCCCACAGCCCTAAGCCCTAAGGGATTTTCAGGGCTTTTTACCAGATGGGCCGGGCTTGGGCTTGAAAAGTAGGACCAATGGTAGGCCCTGGGAGGGCCTGGGCCTCAGTTTTCTACCATGGGCTTTTTTAGCCCCGGCCCGGCCCATGGCCAGATATACCCTGGGCCTACCCAGAATGCGCTACTGAGCGTCGTCGGGGTAGGCCTAATAAGTGCACATGCAAGGTTGTTGAAGGGGTTGATCCATAAGTTTTCCCTTGATGCTTCATCAGCCTTGATTCCGGGCCACTTTCTGGTTTTCCCATGTGCGGCATAAAGCCAATAGTGGTGGGGCCGCTCTAGTAATGGCCCATGAATGACTTCAACACACGGGGTAAAAACTGCCAATTTACTCTTCCCAGAGCACGCCTGAGAGAGTCCTGGATTAGGGGGTCTCCGGACAGCCGGATTATATCCTTTGGCCGGACTATTGGACTATGAAGATACAAGATTGAAGACTTTGTCTCGTGTCCGGATGGGACTCTACTTGGCGTGGAAGGCAAGCTAGGCAATACGGATATGGATACCTCCTCCTTTGTAACCGACCTTGTGTAACCCTAACCCTCTCCGATGTCTATATAAACCGGAGGGTTTTAATCCGTAGGACACAACAACTACAACATATAATCATACCATAGGCTAGCTTCTAGGGTTTAGCCTCTCTGATCTCATGGTAGATCTACTCTTGTACTACCCATATCATCAATATTAATCAAGCAAGACGTAGGGTTTTACCTCCATCAAGAGGGTCAGAACCTGGGTAAAACATCGTGTTCCTTGCCTCCTGTTACCATCCGCCTTAGACGCACAGTTTGGGACCCCCTACCCGAGATCCGCCGGTTTTGACACCGACATTGGTGCTTTCATTGAGAGTTGCTCTGTGTCGTCGCTGTTAGGCTTGATGGCTCCTACTATCATCGATAGCGATGCAGTCCAGGGTGAGACTTTTCTCCTCGGACAGATCTTCGTGTTCGGCGGCTTTGCACTGCGGGCAAATTCGCTTGGCCATCTAGAGCAGATTGAAAGTTACGCCACAACCACCAGGTCAGGTTTGGAAGCTTAAACTACACGGCCGATATCCATGGAGACTTGATCTTCGACGGATTCGAGCCTCTGCCTTGCGCGTCACGCGGTCACGATGAGTACGACTTAGCTCTACCATTGGACAGTGTTAAGATCGCACCGGCAGCCACTCCGACCCTCAATTCGGAGCCAGTTGCGCCTTCCACGGACAGGTGGATGGACCCTGCCGCAGAAGCCTTACCCTTAGCGGCGATCGAGCCGAACATCGACGTTACCTTGCACGAGAGCCGTGTTGTTAAACTGTTGGATCCTTCTCCAACCATGGACTCCGAGCCGCCTGCGCCCGTTCCTATCGAATCCGATTGGGCGCCGATCATGGAGTTTACCTCCATGGATATTTTTCAGCACTCGCCCTTTGGCGACATACTGAACTCGTTAAGGTCTCTCTCCTTATCAGGAGGATCCTGGCGGAACTATGTCCGGCAGGACTGGGATGCGGACGACGAAGAAATTCGCGGCCCACCCACCACCCACTTAGTATCCATTGTCGATGACTTAACTGACATTCTCGACTTCGACTCCTAAGACATCGACGGTATGGATGACGATGCGGGAAACAAAGAGGAACCACTGCCCACAAGGCACTAGATGCCCACTTCACCACATGACGTATACATGGTGAATACACCAAAAGAAAACGACGATGAGGAACGGAAGGACGCAACGAAGGGTTGTCCCCTCGAAAAGCAGTCAAAGCGGCGGTGTAAGCGCCGCCCCAAATCCCGCCTCGGTAGAAACAATGATCATACAGACCCAGCGTTAGAGCAGGGGGAACCATTGCCGGACCATGGCAACACGGAGGATCAAGCCGAACAACCTGACTCTGTCAAAGATAATAGTCCGGACGACTTCACACCGGACAGACACCCGGAGCAACCGAATGCCCGTAAAAGGCTTGTTGTCACCGCGAGGAGTATAAAAAAGCAGAAGCAAAGACTCAAGGCTGCACAAGACACACTCGGAATCAGATGGAGCAAAGTACTCAACGCAGCAGCGAAGTACGGCGGTAATCGCCCCACCAAGAGCTGCCCGAAGCAGAAGTTGCTACCTGAATTTGATGAGGAGGCCTTAGATCCCCTGCAACCAAAAATTAAAACGGCCACCTAGCCAGATAGACGACCTCACGGCCAACATAGAGCGGCGAGCAATGCCGCACACAAGCCAATACGTGATCCACGCGAGGGCTCGCATCAAAAGGACGGCGCAACCAGATCCATCTATGGACCACGCAGGCGCGCTCCAGCACACGATGCAACACAACAAACATCCGAACACTATGGTACACCCAGATACAGGGGTGCCGCACACCCCCTATGTTTCACCGACGAGGTGCTGGACCATGAATTTCCAGAGGGATTCAAACCCGTAAACATAGAGGCATATGACGGAACAACAGACCCTGGGGTCTGGATTGAGGACTATATCCTCCATATCCATATGGCTCGAGGAGATGATCTCCACGCTATTAAGTATTTACCCCTCAAACTGAAAGGGCCAGCTCGGCACTAGCTTAAAAGCCTCCCCGAAAGCTCCATTGGAAACTGGGAAGAGCCCGAAGACACTTTTCGGGCAAATTTTCAAGGGACTTATGTTCGACCTCTAGACGCGGACGATTTGAGTCATATAACTCAACAGCCCGGAGAGTCAGCCTGAAAGCTTTGGAACAGGTTTCTTACTAAAAAGAACCAAATAGTCGACTGTCCGGACGCCGAAGCCTTGGCAGCTTTTAAGCATAGCGTCCGTGACGAATGGCTTGCCATACACCTCGGCCAAGAAAAGCCGAGAACAATGGCAGCATTAACAAGCCTCATGACCCGCTTTTGCGCGGGTGAGGATAGCTGGCTAGCCAGATGCAGCACCAACGACCCTAGTACATCCGAAGTTAGAGATGGAAATGGGAAATCACGGCACAACAATAATAACAAACACGGGAATAAAGAAGACATCACGAAGAGCACGACAGTAAACGCCGGATTCAAAAGCTCTCGGCCAAGTCAGCAAAAGCCTCCCTCTAAAGGCGCCAGAGACGAACTGTCCAACCTCAACAAAATTCTGGACCAAATATGTCAGATCCATAGCACCCCTGGTAAACCCGATAATCATACCCACAGAGAATGTTGGGTCTTCAAGTAGTCCGGCAAGCTCAATGCCGTACACAAGGGGGAGGGATACACCAAGCAAAGACGAGGATGAGCCTCTCAAGCAAGACACTGGGGAACAAAGAAAATTTCCACCAGAAGTCAAAACAGTAAACGTGTTACACGTGATCAAGGGGAGAAACAAAGAGGCACTCCCAGAAAAATGTGCCCAAGGGCCTATCACCGCGGAGTCCTGCCACTGGTCGTCTCAACCGATCAATTTCGACCATCGTGATTACTCAGCAAGTATCCGGCGTGCAGGATGGGCTGCCCTGGTACTAGACCCAATAATTAACGGATACCACTTTACACGAGTCCTGATGGACGGTGGCAGCAGTTTAAACCTAATATACTAGGATACAATCTGCGAAATGGGGATAGACCCAACGAAAATTTGCCTCCGCAATACTACCCTTAAAGGAGTAACGCCAGGCCCAGTGGCTCATTGCACGGGCTCCCTGCTACTAGAGGTTATATTCGGCTTCCCCGATAACTTCCGTAGCGAAAATTTAACATTCCACATTGCTCCGTTCCAAAGTGGCTATCAAGCACTACTTGGACGGGAAGCTTTCACTCGCTTTAATGCAATACCGCATTACGCTTCCCTTACGCTTAAGATGCCCGATCCACGTGGCATCATTATAGTGAATGGAAATATTAAGCGATCCCTGCGCGCCGAAGAGAGTGCGACTGCCTTGGCAGCCGCACACTAAAACGGCCTCACCAGCTAAAGTACTCGATACGTCATCAAGACCACGGGCACGGTTAGACGAGTCTGGCGCAGCTATATGAAACTCGTACAGGTTTGATGGCCACAATCCTCTCATAAACACAAGGGGCTCAACGCGCGCAGACAAGTGGCAATCTTTACTCATCTTGAAATTTACATGGTCTTTTTCAAACCTACCTTTTTGCACGACAACTTTTCACCCAAGTTCCTCTCTTTTACAGATGACCACCGTGCTACACCCGTCCAGGATACGGCACAACAGAGACACAGGCACAGACATGCAGCAGGGACCTGTCCCAACGATTCTTTTTAGATTAAGACCCTGCGTCAACCTTTTTACTGTCTCTTGTTGATACACATCCCTCGGATTCTCAGTACAATTGAGAAGGATGCTGGCGTCTTGGCATGTGGCCACGTCAGAATAATGTATGTACCTGGACACCAGGGGCTTCTTACAAAGGGCACTATTTAGGCCCGGTTTATACCATAAAGACCGAATAGCTTAGGGAGTGTTCGGCGTCGCGAGTTCAGCCTTATATGCATCAGCTCTGAATCATGTCTTTGGTCAAATGTTGGGTTTGCCCGGCTCTTATGTTTTGGTACCTTACGTTCCGCTCTATCGGCTAAGGTAGCACTAGAACTACTACGATTGTGCCCCGGGTCATCCGGACGAGCACCTCAGTAGAGAAAGCCGAAAACTGACTGTCATGATATAGTGTGAGACTGGTCAACCACTCAATGACCTATCAGAATGTTAGAATTCCTCTGCCTTAACGAAGGGCAAGTTCTCGGCCAGGCATGTACGCACCGCGAATTCGAGAGAATGCGAAGCCAACAGGGGCTATATAGTAGCCCCACCGTCAAACTCCTATGGCTAAGTGAAAGTGTTAAAGCATTATAGTCCGGTTGCCTCATTCCCTGTGCTATCACCTCCTTAATAGGACCAAGACGTTGGGTTAAGTGTGAACATGCGTCTTCTGCGAACACCTCTGCATTATATGCATGGGGGCTGAAGCCGACGACTGCAATCTTTCAGGTTATACACGTGTATACATAAACGGCCGCACAGGAGGCATCATATTACTTTCAGGCAAAAGTATAAACACAGCCTTAATAAATTTCATAAACACATTGTGTTTACAATGGGAATACATGTCACTCAAACATAATATTCTTCAAGCACTAGGCCTCTATCAAACGAGCACCCTCAAGAACCTCTTCGAAATAGTGCTCGGTAGCCACTCGGCCTATGGCCGAACCCTGCGCCGCAACAGTGGTAGCATCCATCTCCGCCCGGTATGCTTTAACATGGGCAAGGGCCATCCGCGAGCCTTCTATGCACGCTGTCCTCTTCATTGCATTGATGCGCGACACCGCACCAAGGAACTCCTGTACTAAGCTGAAATAGCTGTTCGGCTTCGGCTTTTCCGGCCACAGCTGATCCACGACAGACCTCACGGCGAGTCTGGATAATCTATTTAGTTCGGCCCATTCGGCTAGCTGATCAGTCACTGGAAACGGACGCTCTGGAACGTTGAATTGCGACCAGAACAGCTTGTCCACTTCACGATCTGTTTGACCTTGGAAGTATTTGGCCGCATCGGCAGCGCTCGCCACCAAGTCCATATATGCGTCTGTCGAACTCCACAGCCGATCCAGAGGGGCATACCGTGGATCTCCAAACTTCCTCCGTAGCATGAAGGGCTTCACAGCCGCAATATCCCCGGCTTCACGAAACTCCTCCTTCTTCGCTCTCATAGCAGAGCGGGTGTCTTTGTTCGCTATCGTGGCCTTTTGAAGGTCTGTTGCCTTCGATCGGTTTTCTTTTTCAAGGAACTGGCAACGATCGGGAGTGTCTTTTAATTCTACGCCCATCTTGGCCATCTTCTCTTTGCTCTCGCAATGCGCGGCCTTCTCGGATTTCAACTCTTCGGCCACCGTCAAAGCAGCCGCATTACTAATCCTTGGTTGTTCTTTGGCTCAGGAAAGTTCCACCCGCAAGGTTTCCACGGTGGCAGCTCCATCTGCAGTCACAACATATTAAAGATACTCGCATCATGCTGCTCTTACTATGTGACATTCACCAGAAAATAACACTTACCCTGTGCCTCGTCAAGCCTCTTGTTAACAAGCTCGATGTCGGCATCCGCCGCATCTAGTTGCCGCTTCAGTTCGGCAAATTCATGAGTCCGGCTAGCCACCGGAGCTCCCACTACCTGCACATTAAAGCGGTATGGTTATTGCTTGGGACTACGATCCTCTATTTGCCGCTGTTCTCGGTGACAACCAGAGTCTCAGGGGATACTATCTACACAGGGCACACCTAAAAATGTGCAGTACCATCACAAATGTACATCATTTTACGTACCTCAAAGCCCGTCAGTAGACTCATAAAGGCATCATGCAACCCGCTTTCGGTGGATGAGATCCTTTCCATCACCGTACCCATCAATGTACGGTGTTCTTCTAAGATGGCCGCTCGCTCCAACAGCTCTCTCAGTACATCCGACCACATACCAGACGGTGCCGGACTCTTCTGTTTGCTCTCTTCGAGAGCCGGACGCTGGGGACTTCAGGTGACTACAGGATTATCTTCTGGCCTCACCGGATCCGGAGAGGCCCTCCGTGACGACACTTCAAGGTCGCCCGCTTCTTGAGCGAAGGAGTCCGGGGGTGGCGTTTCGCTCTCCATCATCTCCGGAAGAAGATCCCCTGAAGACGAGCTCTCCTAAGGGCTAAGATCCAAACTGCAATAAATACTTCGGTTATTTTCCTCAGAGGTAAGGTAGTATATCTCCACTATTTAAAGTACTTTCTGATTACTTACAGCTCGTTGGAGGTCTGATCCCCGCGCGGACTTTGTGCGGCAAGAACACCCTCCAAGGCAGGACCCTCTGGTGGAGATTTCTTCTCTCGCTTGGAAACCTTGGTTTTTGGATCTTCAGAGGTAGTCCTCTTCCTTCCCCGAGATGAGAGAATGTCCGATTCCTCCCCTCGGTTGTCCTCCCTCATGGAGGCACTCGTTCCCTCGGTCGGAATAGGTAGCGATGGAGGCCCGCTTTCGCCCTCCCCTTTGTCTTCATTTGAGGGCTCCGGGCAAGGTGCTAGCCGAGCATCTTTTCCAGTACCGGATTTTCCAAACCCTCAGGAAGGGGGGGTAAACATCGAATCATCTTCGCCTTTGTTATCCAGTCCTGGTCAAAGAGCGATTTCTCAGAATAAAGTCATGATAAATGAAAGACGGTGTGTTCGGCTAGAGGATAACTTACTTGGTCGGCGGTGTGGTTGCTGCTCAGGCCCACGTCCTCGGTAGTATCCGGACACTCTATTTGGGGTCCGAAGAATGATCTGTACATCTCCTCGTGCGTCAGGCTGAGGAAATTCTAAATAGTACACGACCCTTCTAGTTTGAACTCCCACATGCGGAGGGGCCGGCGTTTGCAAGGCTGGACTCAACGAACCAGCATGACTTGTGCCACTATAATATACTGAAATCTCCTTCGAAGAGATTTTGGATGCAGCTTTGCATTACAGGCACGTCCTTGGCAGGACCCCAGCTCAGCCCTCTGCTAATCCATGACATCAGTTGTGGTGGAGGGCCTGAGCGGAAAGCAGGGGCAGCCATCCACTTGGCACTTCTGGGAGCTGTGATGTAAAACCACTCCTGTTGCCATAATCCGGACACCTCAGGAAAGGAAACTTTGGGCCACGGAGCTCCTGCTATCTTGCTTATTAATGCGCATCTGCACGCTGCATACTGCCCCTCGACTATCTTCGGCTTCACGTCACAGGTCTTGAGCCATAGGCCGAAGTGAGGGGTAATGCGGAGGAAAGCCTCACACACGACAATGAATGTCGAGATGTGGATAAAGGAGTCCGGGGGTAGATCATGGAAATCTAGCCCGTAATAAAACATCAACCCCCTAACGAAGCGATCCAGTGTGAGGCCTAGTCCTCGGAGGAAGTGGGAGATGAACACGAAGTCTTCGTTGGGTTCAAGAGTAGGGACGACCTGCCCTCGGGCAGGCAGCCGATGCGAAACCTCGGCGGTCAGGTATCTGGCCTCCCTCAACTTCTTGATGTCTTCTTCCGTAACAGAGGAGGGCATCCATCGGCCTTGAAGGCTAGATCCGGACATGATTGAAGGTCCGGAGCACCTGACCTGTGCTTTGGGTGTTAGAACTCGAGGCGGGGGAAGGATTCATTGAGCACGGGAGGGAAAAAAGTAAAAGCCTTGTCCCTTTATAAAGAGGGTGAATATCAAGCGTCCTCTCCATAGCCGTTTGGGACTTGCCTATAATCTAGGAGTACTAGATACGGTTGGGTTACCCACGCCCGTATTGATGAGAATCCCATAATAAGGGGACATGATCTCTGCTTCGACGAGACGTGTCAAAAAACTGCCTCGCGTTATGTGCGGGGATAGTTGAAGGAAACGGTTTGAATAATCACCGGGCCATGGCATAATGTCGTGTTGCCAAAACAAGTCAGCAAATTAGATTTGCAGAAATATTATTCTCTCTACGGTGGTATGTGGAACTTATTTTGCAAGGCCAGACACTATCCTTGTATTCAAATTCTTCTGTCATGTATTCGAGGGAGGAACCCGCCTTGCAATGCCGAAGACAATACTGCGCGCCGGACTCATCATCATTGAAAGCCTGGTTCAGGGGCTACTGAGGGAGTCCTGGATTAGGGGGTCTCCGGACAGCCGGATTATATCCTTTGGCCGAACTGTTGAACTATGAAGATACAAGATTAAAGACTTCGTCTCGTGTTCGGATGGGACTCTACTTGGCGTGGAAGGCAAGCTAGGCAATACGGATATGGATATCTCCTCCTTTGTAACCGACCTTGTGTAACCCTAACCCTCTCCGGTGTCTATATAAACCGGAGGGTTTGAATCCGTAGGACACAACAACTACAACATACAATCATACCATAGGCTAGCTTCTAGGGTTTAGCCTCTCTGATCTCGTGGTAGATCTACTCTTGTACTACCCAGATCTACCGTACATACAATCATACCATAGGCATGGCGCATGGTAGTCGACCGCTCCCCATTCTTCTTCTTCCCTTCGCGGCAACAGGGAGGAGCCGTAGAAGAGATTCGCCGCTAACGGGGGCGAACCTGGCTCCTCCTGGATGCGGTCTTCTTCATCAGATAGGAAGGCTCCTTGCTTTCTCACACGTAGGACGTGTGGTGACTTCTAATGTCAGGGCCCCTAGGGACGACCATGCTCTTTGTGGGAGGTCTTAGAGAGCATGGTGCCCGGCGTGGTTGTTGCACCGAGGTCTTCTAGTGCTAGTGATGCGTACGGTAGCGGCAACCCACGACACATCGAGAACGGGGACGACCATTCTGACGAGTTATATTTGTCGGTGACTCTGTGCTACCCATCTGGTCCTCTAGCAGCGCCACCATCCATGCCTGCCCTCCGGTTTCTCCCTCCCTGCTGGGGAGTGGTGCCGCCCTGATCCTGGGGAGGCGCCGAATCCCAGCTGTGTGCGCCTCCAGCCCCTTCGACCTCTTCCTGCAGGAGATGGACAGGGGCAAAGGCGTAATGGGGCACTTATATTTTTTCAATCTTAAACTTGTGGGCAAACGCCAAATTTTAATTCAGTCAATGAAAGAAATAACCCTTGCCGGGAACTTGTGCATGTATATGTCCATGCAGAGGTGGAGTGCCTCTTTATTGTAATTAAACGAGTTTTCCCCGACAAGATATCCTGCCGGCACCCTTTTCGACTGCCGGAGAACCATGTCTGCCGGGGAACAGACTAAGGCGCCAGCCCCCCGCCCACTCCCTTTTCACCAAGGGCCACTGCGGCCATCCAGGCCAAAGCAGCGTTCGAGCCATGGATGGGAGCACCCTAGTTCCAAGAGAGCGGCAAGGTTTCTCTATGCACAAGTTATAGCTTACAGAACACTAATGGACAAGAGCTAAACTTATCTGTTTGGCTTGCAATGGATCACTGCGCCATGCAATCTTCTCGTCCCTTGTCGGAGTCAAGTTTGCAACAAGAACCTACAACTCCATGTAGATGAGAATGAATGCAGGATGCAATCCTATCTATATGCATATGCAAATGCTCATGAAATGCTTATGCAGTGATCTAGGTGCGCTCATGCATGCATGCGACCTCGATCCCCCCCCCCACAATGCTTCTTTATTGTATCTTGAACAGGGTCATCGCCCCGGCTTTGTATAAGGGGTTACATGCAAGTGAGGCAAGGCATGTACAAAAGGGTGGCTGCCAGGCAGTGCCCGGCAGCCTCGCACCTTATGGGTAGTACTTACGGAGATGCTCAATACTCCATGAGTTTTGCAACTATGTGCCATCCCCGGTCTCCACATGGACTGCGCCAGGTCTGGTGACCCGTACAACCCGGTAAGGGCCTTCCCACTTCGGTGATAACTTGTTTGTACCCTTGGCGGACTGAACACGCCTAAGGACAAGGTCACCTCCCTTAGAACACCGGGCATGAACCATGCAGCTATGATAGCGATGCAGGGCTTACTGGTAGCATGAAGCACGCGTAGCAGCCCGGAGATGGTTCTCCTCAAGTAGCACAGCATCGTCACGCCGGTGTTGACCTTGCGCTACTTCATCGTAAGCAAGCACTCGAGGGGACCCGTAAATGAGTTTCATGGGGATAACTGCTTCTGCCCCATAGACCAGGGAGAAGGGAGTCTGCCTGGTAG
Source organism: Triticum aestivum (assembly GCF_018294505.1). Taxonomy (NCBI): domain Eukaryota; kingdom Viridiplantae; phylum Streptophyta; class Magnoliopsida; order Poales; family Poaceae; genus Triticum; species Triticum aestivum. The sequence goes on along the minus strand of NC_057803.1, from coordinate 411,825,957 downwards.
CTCGGTTAGGTGTCGTTCTGAGGGACTAGAGAACTACCGGTAGCTCCTCAATCCACCGCCTGCCATGCTTCTGCAGCGTATCGAAAGATCTTGTCTTGAGTCCACGAAACACTTCAGCGTTTGCCCTCTCAGCTTGTCCATTGCTCTGGGGGTGTGCCACAGAAGCGACTAAGATTTTGCATCTGAGGGTGTGAACATATTGCATCAAGGCATGGCTCATGAATTGGGTGTCGTTGTCTGTGATGATCCTTGCCGGAACTCCGAAACGACACACCAATTCTTTCAAGAACTTGATAGCTGACTGAGCAGTCACCTTTCTCACGGCAGTCACTTCCGGTCACTTTGTAGACTTGTCAATGGCAACGAACAAGAATTCAAAGCCCCCGATTGCTCGGGGGAAGGCGCCGAGGATATCGAGCCCCTTGACCAAAAATGGCCATGATAGAGGGATTGTTTGAAGGGCTTGGGCATGCAGGTGTGTTCTCTTGGAATGGAACTGACAGGCTTCACATTTCGTGACGAGCTCGACTGCATCTTGGAGAGTTGTGGGCCAATAGAATCCTTGCCGGAATGCTTTCCCAACTAATGCCCTTGATCCAATGTGTGAGCCGCACATTGATGTCTACTACACAACCTTCTTCTTGTAGACGTTGTTGGGCCTCCAAGTGCAGGGGTTTGTAGGATAGTAGCAAATTTCCCTCAAGTGGATGACCTATGGTTTATCAATCCGTGGGAGGCATATGATGAAGATGGTCTCTCTCTAACAACCCTGCAACCAAATAACAAAGAGTCTCTTGTGTCCCCAACACACCCAATACAATAATAAATTTTATAGGTGCACTAGTTCGGCGAAGAGATGGTGATACAAGTGCAATATGGATGGTAGATATAGGTTTTTATAATCTGAAAATATAAAAACAGCAAGGTAACTAATGATAAAAGTGAGCATAAACGGTATTGCAATGCATTGAAACAAGGCCTAGGGTTCATACTTTCACTAGTGCAAGTTCTCTCAACAATAATAACATAATTGGATCATATAACTATCCCTGCAACAAAGAGTCACTCCAAAGTCACTAACAGCGGAGAACAAATGAAGAGATTATTGTAGGGTACGAAACCACCTCAAAGTTATCCTTTCTGATCGATCTATTCAAGAGTCCATAGTAAAATAACATGAAGCTATTCTTTCCATTCAATCTATCCTAGAGTTCGTACTAGAATAACACCTTAACACACAAATCAACCAAAACACTAATGTCACCAAGATACTCCAATGTCACCTCAAGTATCCGTGGGTATGATTATACGATATGCATCACACAATCTCAGATTCATCTATTCAACTAACACAAAGAACTTCAAAGAGTGCCCCAAAGTTTCTACCGGAGAGTTAAGACGAAAACGTGGGCCGACCCCTATGCATAAGTTCACGAGGTCACGGAACCTGCAAGTTGATCACCAAAACATAGATCAAGTGGATCACGTGAATATCCCATTGTCACCACAGATAAGCACATGCAAGACATACATCAAGTGTTCTCAAATCCTTAAAGACTCAATCTGAAAAGATAACTTCAAAGGGAAAACTCAATTCATCACAAGAGATTAGAGGGGGAGAAACATCGTAAGATCCAACTATAATAGCAAAGCTCGCGATACATCAAGATTGTGCCAAATCAAGAACATGAGAGAGAGATCAAACACATAGCTACTAGTACATACCCTCAGCCCCGAGGGTGAACTACTCCCTCCTCGTCATGGAGAGCGCCAGGATGATGAAGATGGCCATCGGAGAGGGATTCCCCCCTCCGGCAGGGTGCTGGAACGGGTCTAGATTAGTTTTCGGTGGCTACAGAGGCTTTCGGCGGCGGAACTCCCGATCTAGGTTATTTTCTAGAAGTTTGGGGTTATATAAGTGGTTTTGGAGTCGAGAACAAGTCAGGGGGTCCCCGAGGCAGCCACGGGGTAGGGGGCGCACCCAGGGGGTAGGGTGTGCCCGCCACCCTCGTGGTGGCCTCGGGACTCTTCTGGCCCATCTCCGGTACTCCGCGGGCTTCTTCTGGTCCAAAAATGATCTCCGTGAAATTTCAGGTCAATTGGACTCCGTTTGGTTTTCCTTTTCTGCGATACTCAAAAACAAGGAAAAAACAGAAACTGGCACTGGGCTCTAGGTTAATAGGTTAGCCCCAAAAATCATATAAAATAGCATATAGATGCATATAAAACATCCAAGGTTGAGAATATAATAGCAGGGAACAATCAAAATTTATAGATACGTTGGAGACGTATCACACATTCCTTTGTGGATCTCAGCTAGCAGTTCCTTTCCATCCTCCCGGCAAACACACTTCAATTTCACACTATTGGGCCTCCTTCTGTACAGAGTGTCAGCGACAAACTAGTACATAATGGCCCTCCGGGCTACTCTTTCAGCTTCATCCGGATTGCCAGGGAGTTCTCCGGTTTGGAGGAAGTGGACAATGTGCCTTGCCCAAGTTGGAGCCTGAGGCTCAGCAACAAGGACTAGTGGCATGTCCTCTACTGCGGGAGCACCAGCCTCGTATGCGGGGTCCATATGCCCGGCTGGAGGGGTGGTCTAGCAGGCTGTGAAGAGTTGTTTCCGGCAGAGTCTCTGCCGAGAGCGTTTGGCTCTGCCGGGAGAGGCTTACCGTAGTCAAACTTTCTCCTCTTCCGGGCCATTGTGGCTGGTGATACGGAGGGTTGAGAGAGATGGAGAACAAAAATTCCTGGTTCCACACGAAGCTTCTGCGCAGCACACTTTGACAGGTGATCAGCTGTGCTATTTTCCGCACGGGGTACGTGCTCTGTTTGCAACCCGTCAAAGTGCTCCTCCAATATCCTTACTCCCTCGATGTATGCTTCCATCAATGGGATTTGGTAATCCTTGTTGACTTGTCTCACCATGAGCTGTGAATCTCCTCGAATGATCAACTTCTTAATTCCCAATTCTGCTGCAATCCTAAGCCCGACAAGGAGCCCTTCATACTATGTTGTATTGTTGGTGGCTTCTTCTCGGGCAAAGTGCATCTGGACAACGTAGTTCAAGTGATCCCCGGAGGGGGCAACAAGAAGCACGCCAGCCCTTGTACCTTGTAGGGAAAAAGCACCATCAAAATACACAATCCATTCTTGGGGTAATTCCTTGCCGGGGATAGTTGTCTACGTCCTTTCCTCATCAGGGGTTGGTATCCATTCTACAATAAACTCTGCCAAAGCCCTGCTCTGAATAGTTGAAGTGCTCTCAAACTTCAAACCAAAGCTGGATAACTTCGAAGCCCATTCCACTATTCTGCCAGTTGCCTCAGGGTTTTGGAGTATCCTTTGAAGTGGGAAACGAGTGACAACCGTGATCTCATGGGCTTGGAAGTAGTGGCATAGTTTCCTTGAGGCCATAATGAGACCAAAGATCAACTTTTGCACGCCAAAGTACCTCGATCTAGCCCCTTGTAACAAGGAACTGACGAAGTACACTGGGCGTTGCACCACTTTCTTCCTTGCCGCGTCCTTGGGGTCGCTCTCGTTGCCATGCTCATTGCTGTCCTGTTTCTTTTCTGACTCTATCATGATCTGGCCACTTTCTGCCTCATCCACCTCTCGCTGTGCTACCAAGGCCGCACTGACCACTTGGTTGGTTGCCGCCAATAAAGAAATAATGGCTCTTCCGGTATGGGTGCAACCAGGGTAGGCACAAATGATAGGTAGGCTTTCAATTCCTGCAAATCTGCATCTGCTTCCGGGGTCCACTTCATAGGCCCTGCCTTCATCAAAACCTTGAAGAACGGCAGGGCACGCTCAGCGGACTTGGAGATGAATCTACTCAGCGTGGCAACGCATCCTATCAAGCACCTCACATCTTTAACTGTCCTTGGTGCTTGGATCTGCTCAATGGCCTTAATCTTGTCGGGGTTGACTTCAATCCCCCGTGGGACACGAAGAACCTAAGTAGCAGGCCGGAAGGAACACCAAATACACATTTCTCCGGATTAACCTTCAGATTGATCTTGCGCAAATTGGCAAATGTCTCTTCCAAATCCTGGATAAGGGTGGCCTTATCCTTGGTTTTGACCACGATATAATCCATATAGGCTTCTATATTTCTGTGCAACTGTGGCTCAAAACCGATATGGACTGCCCTCGCAAAATTGGATCCGGCACTCTTCAATCCGAACGGCATGCGGACAAAGAAGTATGTACCACATGGGGTGATGAATGATGTCTTGTCTTCATCTTCCTTGGACATGAAGATCTGATGATATCCTGAGTATGCATCCAGAAAGGAGGGCAAATCACATCCCGAGGTAGAATCCACAATATGGTTGATCCGTGGCAAGGGAAGTGGGTCCTTCGGGCAAGCTTTGTTATGGTTTGTGAAATTAATGCAGAGCCTCCACTTCCCGTTAGCCTTCCAGACCACTACTGGATTCGCCAACCATGTAGGATGTAGTATCCTTTGAGCAAACCAGCTGCCTCTAACTTCTTGATCTCCTTGGCAATGAACTGTTGCCTCTCCAAGGCCTGCTTCCGTACTTTCTGCTTGATGGGTCGGGCATGTGGGCAGAAAACAAGCTAGTGCTCAATTACATCCCTAGGAACACCGAGGATATCAGATGGTTGCCAAGAAACACATCGATATTCGCCCACAAGAAGGCGTGAGCGCACTTTCCTATTTGTCATTAAGGGTGGCGCTGATAGTGAAGGTACCATCAACGCTAGCCAGCCTTGCCGGGACCTTCTTCACTTGGGGTGCAGTAACCTTGTATCTGTTGCTGTTGGAACACTTCGGCACGTCGTCAACGGGTGACGTGCATTCGGAGGGGGCATGCTTCCCAGACTCCTTGCCGGAGGTCCTACAATCCCTCTTCATTCCTTTGCTTTCCTTTGCGGGAACTGCTGCTGCCGCAGCCTCGACTGGGCTGTATCCCGATACATCTTATCCACATAGATAATTGCATCCTTCTCATCTGACGGGATAGTGAGGACTCCCAATGGCCCAGGCATTTTTAGGGTGTTGTAATCATAGTGGGATGCTGCCATGAACTTGGCCAGGGCTGGTCGTCCAAGAATCCCATTATACGGCAGGGAGAGGTCAACCACATCAAACACAATCTTCTCAATCTGATAGTTCAGCTCTCCCCCTAACGTCACCGGCAATGTAATCTTTCCCTTAGGATGACTCCTGCTAGGATTAACTCATTGAAACGTGCCGGTAGCCTCTAGTTCCCATTCTCCTATCTAAAGCTTGCTGATAACTGTTGGGGAAATCAGATTCAATCCGGCCCCGTCGTCCACTAGCATCTTTGTTAACTTGAGGTTGCGAATTGTTGGGGAGACCAACAACGGCAAACACCCCACCGCTGTGGTGTGATCAGGGTGATCCTCTTCGTAAAAAATGATGGGTGTGCGGGACCACTTGAGCGGCTTCCGGGCCTTTGGCATTGGTTCCACAACATTGACCTCTCATTCCCATCGCCTGAGTTGGTGATGAGAGGAGTGCAAAGATGCACCCCCATCAATGCATAGGGCGTCACTGGCCTTTTGAAATTCCTGCTCACTAGTTTCCTCATCCCCTCCATCACTGGCATCATCACAAGTTTCCTTCTCTTGGCCCCTAGCGGGTTTTCCTTGGTTCTGAAAGGGTTTAATGGGGTGATTTGCTTCACCACCCCAGCCCTTACCACCAGCAGCATTTTGACCTTTCTCCTTGTCACGCTATCATACTCTGCCCTCTGCTTCCCGACAAGCTGCTCAACCTGATAACACTCCTGAAGGTCATGTCCTTTGGTCAGATGGATCTTGCAGTATGGCCCATCTCCGTTCCCAACTTTTTCTACGGCAGCGGCTTCCCGGCAGGCAATGCACACGCAGCTTCCTTGCCGGGGGCCTCAGCCTTGGCCTTCTTGCCAGTACTAGGTGTGCCCGAACCTTCTATAGTCATCACTGCCTTATCTCTTGGCTTCTTACTGTCCTTCTTGCCCTTCCTCTGACTGGTTGATTCATCATCATCCTATGAATCAACATTAATGCAATCCTCCTCTCCAGGCAACTTCCTTCCTTCTTCCATCCGGGCACATTTGACCACCAGCGTATATATTTCTTTCACAATCTTGGGCAACTGCACATTCATTTTACAACGAATGTGGCGGTTGCGCACATTGGACTGGAAAGCGGCTATAACCACTGTCAGATGGATATTTGGAATATTTCCATGAACTTTATTGAATCTCTGCAAATACTCACGGAGGGTTTCTCCTTCCTTCTGCTAGAGAAGCTGCAGGTCGCTGGGCCTCCCGGGCTCTTATTGGCCACTAGTGAAGGAACCGATGAACTTGTGGCACAGGTCTGTCCATTACAAAATGGAGTTCTCCGGTAGGTGCATCAGCCAAGACCTCACATTGGACTTGAGGGCCAAAGGGAAGTAGTTTGCGAATACCTTCTCACCTCTTCCCCCGGCAGCCTGAACAACGATGGTGTAGATGCTCAGAAACTCTGTCGGGTTCAACCTCTTGTCGTACTTCTCAGGTATCTCTGGCTTGAACGTGTGAACAGATGGCCAAGGGACTTGCTGCAGCTCTCGTGTAAAGGCAGGGAATCCTGCCTGGAAGGGTAGGAACCCGCCAACACCGAGCGCAGGCTCATCGACATTGAGGCTGTCGCACCCGTCGGTCTGACGGGGGTCGTTGCGGTGCCGTTCAGCGATGACACCCGCGCCTCCCTGCTGCCTGTCTTCCGGGGTTTGATGTTGGCCTAGACGCGCTCGATGGTCAGAAGAAGCCATCGAGATGTCGTAGGGGTCTTGATTCTGCTGCGCCCTTGCCGGCTGCCGTGGCGGGGACTGGACCGTCGGGACGCCCCCCTTCGTACGGCTAGCGGCGCGGGAGGAGGCTGTTGCTTGGGGAGGTTGCAGTGGGCAAGCTCGTCGTGAGCCCCTAGCTTCGGCGAAACCGAGTAGGCTTTGGATGGTGACACACCACTCATCCATCTACTGGGCTGCTGGTGGGAACCTCAGCAATAGATGAGCTCGCGCCATGGCTTCCATGGCCGTTCTTGGCATGGATGTCGATGACGTTGACCGCATGGTAGCCTAGCTCCGTATGGTGCCAGCGGCGGCGGCGCCGCGCCCACGCTGCTGTGAGACAACCACCAGGGCAGCGGGGTCGTGCGGCGGTGGTGCGTGAAGATCAGCGGCTCCATTGAGCGCAGCGGCCCGGTTGACTTGCCCGGGAGGAGGCGCATGCACGGCGGCCTCTCCTTTGGTGGGGGCGGCCGGAGGGCGATGGCTCACCCCGGACCGAGCGCTGTTGCTATGGTTGTGCTCGTCGGCGAGAGGAGGGGGCGCCGACGGAGCGACCCCCTCTCCTACACCCTGCAGAGCTTGACCATCGAGACATTGCTAATGTTATTCTCCTCCGGTAGCTCCGGCCTCCGTGTCGGCCGCGGGGGAGGTGGACATGGTGCTACCTGCGCCAACCACACCCCCAACAGCGTCTACGTCCGTGTGTGCCCCAGTGTCCCCCACGGCGTTAGAGGCCGCAGGCGGTGGAGCCTTCAAGGTGGATGGATGGGCCGAGGTGCCAGATTTCTTCTTGGGCGCCATGGTCGATGGCGCTGTCGAGGATGAAGATGGCGATGAAGATGACGCGCGGCATACACTTTCAGGTTCACGCAAGCGCTCCCCCTACCATGCGCGCCAAAGATGTCGCGAGATTTCCGCAGCCACCTATGGGACCGGGTGGCCCCTTGTTGGTTCGGCACGAGGATGGCGCATTGCACAAAGAGCAGATGAGCGCACGACAGCGTGTCGGGGAGCACACAAGCTATTTACCTTGGTTTGGGCCGCCGAGAGGTGTAAGACCCTACTCCTGCTTTAGTGGATTGATGGTGGAATGAATGTGGTGGTGCGTTGTACACTTGCCCGACAAGGTTTGCCATGTGGGCGCAGCGACTATGTCTGGTGTCTTGGGTTGTCAACTTTCCAACCTTCTAACCCCTCCTATGAGTGCCATGGGCCTCCTTTTAGATTAAGGGGTTACCACAGTGGCAAAGTGGTCATTATCCACAAATATGATACCAAACATTGCTATCATACCTAACTCTATGGGATGATAGGGTGCATTAAATACGCCGCTAAGTGTCACACCACTAGTCGCCTGGCAAGGCCTGCCGGGCTATCTCGCCAACTCCACACTTGTTCTCTTGACACGTCACAGGACGGGTGTCATCTGTAGGCTTCTCTCATAGGAAATGGCTGCCATGTGGCGAACGGCTGCCACTTAATCATCTTGCGGCTTGACACCACACTGATTGACAATGTGAGTCGTGCTTGAGTGGTTCGGGGGTGGTTCTGCCCCCGCGAGCCCCGGCAGGTTCTGCCGGGGAGCCTTGGTAGTCTGCTTCTGGTAGTGGCCTTGCCCCTTGCCGGGCTCGCCTGACCGGCAAGGGAGGCCCATCTCTTGCTGATATCTTGCTCCTTGGGCTCGATCTTGGTCCCTCTGAGCTGCATGTTGGTTATTCAAATCTCTTGGTCCTTCAATCTCTGACTTAAGTTGGTGCTTCAATCTTGATCTTGTGCATGTGCACAGTTGGTCAATAGACCCAGGGTTGGTTGCACCGACACACATTTAAGTCTAACCCACTTCCTATGCATAGGGATTTTGTGAGTAAATAATTTCTGGAGCAAGTATCATCTGGCATAGGAAGGCAAAACAAACAAAACTTCAAGATTTTCAACACATAAAGAGGAAACTTGAGATTATTGAGATATATAGAAGCATATGTTCCTATCTCATAATAATTTTGATTAGCATCATGAATGAATTCAACAATATAACTATCGCATAAAGCATTCTTTTCATGATCCACAAGTATAGAAATTTTCTTACTCTCCACATAAGCAAATTTATTCTTATGAATAGTAGTGGGAGCAAACTCAACAAAATAACTATCATGAGGTTGAAAATTAAAATCATGATGACAAGTTTCATGCTTATAATTATTCTCTATAATGTATATGTCATCACCATAATAATCATAGATAGCAACTATGTTTTCATAATCAATTGAAACCTGTTCCAAAATAGTGGATTCATCATTAAATAAAGTCATGTCCTCTCCAAATCCACTTTCATCAATATAATCATCATAAATAGGAGGCATGCAATCATTACAAAAAAAATGCACATCAAATCTTGGGGGACTAAAAATATCTTCTTCGTCAAATATAGCATCCCCAAGCTTATGGCTTTGCATATCATTAGCATCATGGATATTCAAAGAATTCATACAAACAACATTGCAATCATGCTCATAATTTATGCTAAACAATTTATTGAATTCTTCTTCTATCAATTGAGAACAACTTTCTTTTCCATCATTTTCACGAAATACATTATAAAGATAAATAATATGATGCAACCTCAATTCCATTTTTTTGTAGTTTTCTTTTATAAACCAAACTAGCGATAAAACAAGAAACTAAAAGATTCGATTGCAAGATCTCAAGATATACCTTCAAGCACTCACCTCGCTGGCAACGGCGCCAGAAAAGAGCCTCATTCATGGGGTGTGAGTGCCACTTACCTAACCTCCCCGGCAACGGCGCCAGAAAATAGCTTTATGTCTATTATGCAACTTTATTCTTGTAGACACATGTTGGGCCTCCAAGTGCAGAGTTTTTTGTAGGATGGTAGCAATTTTCCCTCATGTGGATGACCTAAGGTTTATCAATCTGTGGGAGGCGTAGGATGAAGCTGGTCTGTCTCAAACAACCCTGCAATCCAATACAAGAAATCTCTTGTGTCCCCAACACACCCAATACAAAGGAAAATTGTATAGGTGCACTAGTTTGGCAAAGAGATGGTGATAAAAGTGTAATATTGATGGTAGAATATATTTCTATAATCTAAATAAATAAAAACAACAAGGTAGCAAATAGTAAACTGGCACAAAAGTAGTATTGCAATGCTTGAAATGAGGCCACGGGTCCGTACTTTCGCTAGGGCAATCCCCCAACAATGCTAATATAATTGGTTCATATAACCATCCCTCAACATGCGACGAAGAATCACTCCAGAGTTCCTATCTAGCAGAGAACATGATAAGAAATTGTCTATAGGGTACGAAACCACCTCGAAGCTATTCTTTTCGATCGATCTATCTAAGAGTTCATACTAAAATAACAGCAAATAATTTCAGATTCATAATACTCAATCCAACACAAAGAACCTAGAAGAGTGCCCCAAGATTTCTACGGAGAAACAAAGGACAAGAACGTGCATCAACCCCAATGCATAGATTACCCGAATGTCACCACGGGAATCCGCAAGTTGAGTGCCAAAACACCTATCAAGTGAATCAATATGATACCCCATTGTCACCACGAGTATTCATATGCAACATACATATCAAGTGCTCGTAGATCCATAAAAGTATTCAATACAATAACAACAAAATCTCAAAGGGAAAAACTCAATTCATCACAACAAGATAGAGAGGGCAAAACACCATATGATCTGACTATATTAGCAAAGCCCGTGGTACATCAAGATCGTGACATCTCAAGAACATGAGAGAGAGAGAGAGAGATTAAACACATATCTACTAGTACAAACCCTCAGCGCCGAGGGTGGACTACTCCCTCCTCATCATGGTGGCTGCCGGGATGATGAAGATGGCCATCGATGATGATTTCCCTCTCCAACAGAGCGCCAGAACAGAGTCTAGATTGGTTTTCGGTGGCTATAGAGCCTTGCGACGGTGGAACTTCTGATCTAGGTCAACCCCGAGGGTTTTTGGAATATTTTGGATTTTATAGGGCAAAGAAGCGGTGTGGGATGCCACCGAGGTGGGCACAACCCACTTCGGCATGCCTTGGCCCCTAAGTGCGTCCTAGTCGGTTGTGCCCCCTCGGGGCACCCCTAGGTGCTGCTCTGGCCTATCGGGAGTCTTCTGGTCCATAAAAAAATCCACAAAAAGATTCGTGGTGTTTGGACTCTGTTTGATATTGATTTCCTGCGATGTAGAAAACAAGGAAAAACATCAACTAGCACCGGGCACTGGGTCAGTAGGTTAGTCCCCAAAAATGATATAAAGTTGTTATAAAATAATTCTAAAACATCGAAGAATGGTAATAAAACAGCATGAATACTTCATAAATTATAGATATGGAGACGTATCACGCGTTGCCCTTGAGCTTCTTGGGCACGAGCTTCGCCACGCTCTCGGGAGCGGACGAGCGCGCATCGGTCGGCTCTGCGACGGTGGCGGCCAGTGACAAGGTGGAGGTGTCGCCCTGGGGAAGCGACACCGTCGCGCCCTTCTTCGGGGTCCCCTGCTTCCTCAGGGAGGTGCCCCTGGACCTCGTGGTGACCCATCGGCCAGGTACTCACTGGCATCGTCATCATTGGAGAGGACGTGGAGGAGATCGCTATGCCGCGGGGGAGAGGTCTCTGCCACCCCTCCAAGGTCGCCTCCGAGTCCATCTCCTCCCCAGAATGCTCATCAGAGGATATCAGCACCGGGGGGCTAGGGGCCTGGGGAGGCTTCAGTGGCATGAGCCCTCGCTCGTTGAAGATGGGCATGGTGGCGCGACCTGCGCTCCGTCGTCGTGGCGGCACAATGGGAGATAGGCCGCTGGCAGGGCGCTCGTGTCCTTATCGACCAAGGTGCGCATGGCCTTGCTCAGCTCCTCGTCGGACTGGTCGCTCGGGCATAGCCGGAGTTCATCTTCCGCGCCCTTTAGACTCCACAATGGGCGCGCGTGCGCCTGGTGTGGAGCCACGCGCTGCGTCAGGAACTCCCTGAAGAGCATGATCTCTGTCAACTTCTCCGCCTTCAGGTCAGCTATCATCTTCTCCAGCAGCGGCTCCGCCCGGGGGATCGGTGAGCTTATCATGGGCCCACCGGTCCAGCTTCACCGACAACACGGTCGGCAACTCCCGCTGAGCGTGAGAGCGCTTGGCGTGCATGAAGATCCACTTGTGTCGGAAATCCTCCACCTTATTTCTGGCCCTCGAGATCGCGTTGCTGCCATGAGATTCGACGAAGAAGGTGCACCCCGATCACTGTGTGCTGTCCACCCGAAGGTAGAAGAAGTGGCAGAACGATGCAACAGAGGGCGCCACCCGCACAAATGCCTCGCAATAGAAGGCGGAGATCGACAAGAGAAGGATGGAGTTGGGATGAAGATGAAGTGCGTGGATTTGGTAATGGTTGAGGATGGCGTAGAAGAAACTCGAGAAGGGGGGGACGAGCCCAGCAAAGACGTTGTGCAGGAAGAATGGGTAGAAGGTCTCCCCCAAGGTTTCCGGATTGGCTGAGCCGACCCGGAGCGCCGTCTCCCCTCCCGCATTGGTGATGCTCGCCGTTAGTGGGAGCACGACGGACAGGTACTTCTCCTCTGTGACGGTGGATGCACTGAGGGCCTACTCGAATGAGGGGGACGAGCGCGCGGAAGGGGCGGCATGCTTCGCTTTTTCGGTCGCCATCGGAGGCAAGTCCAGGGAGACGTTGGCAGATCTGGAGACGCTTTGAGCCGGGAGAGAAGGGGATCTGGAGCAAGACGAAGGGAAGGCAATGAGGGCTCAGTGGTAGGCGCCAGCCTTTTTGTCAGCCCAAGATGGTTGTCGAGGCTACATGGGGAAGTGGAGACGCCCATGTCCCATCAAGCACCACGCATCAACGGAGGCCGCAGGTGGTTGGGCCCTGCGGCGCTCCACCCTTGCCCCTTGGCTTCGCCTCGAAGCCAAGTCCGAGCATGCCTTGTGCCCGGGGGCTACTGCCGGTGTTCAGGGAATGGGGGTACCCAGACTTGCCTGCCTGTGGCCCATGGTGTGGGTCCATCGACAGCCTGGTATGGCCCATCTTCAGCACCAACAACACAAGACCCTCACAAGGGGCGAAGCCTCGCGAGGCGGACGACGCCAAGACCTCCAAAAGGAGCGGCATCCTTAGGCTGGCTCCTGAGGAGCGGAGATTTCTATGCGAGCCCTCACCTCGTGAGGCTTGGATGACGCAAGCCATGACGACCAAGGCCAGGCGGCACTCGCGGGTGCAGTATAGCAGGTTTCCTCTTTGGTGCTGTAGAGGCAAGCACAGGCGTGGAGTCCCGAGGCATCAACCAAAGGTTTCCAATTCCATGCAACAAGACCAAGACCGCCAGGACAGAATGATGGAGGTCACCGCCAAGCAATCCATCACGTACCAATCCATGCATGCAAGGGAAAGCATTTAAGTACGGGTGGCGTGCGTGTACATATTCGATTATATGCTGCCGTCCGGCAAGCGCACACACATACGCCAATACCCGAAAACCCAACTAAAAGAAAACAAAATTAGAAAGAACTCAAAAAGCCAAGCTACACGTGAGAAGGCAAGTTTTCTTTCTCTCAATTTGTTTGATGATTGACGTGCAGGGCCAGAAGAAAGTGTTTGGAAAGAAAATGAAGATGGAAAGGTCCTAACGCTGAGGCCTAAATTTTAGAATGTTTTGCACCGATGTGCAACAACCGTGGGTTCTGTCTACTACCTATAAATACATGAGACCCAAACCAATGCCAGGGAGGGAGGATCCATCCAGGTGAGAAGGTAAGCAACCGAGGCCAAGAGCTAGTTAACACATCTCATGCACCCAGGGGCAGCGCAACAACGAACGCAGCCGAGGAGACGATGGCGCGTTCGCAAACCATACAGCCGATGTGATGAGCCCACGAGGAGAGACGCCGTCCATGGCGATGGTGGTGGCCTACCCACGGTGAGCATGTAGGCGCTCGAGGAGATGATGAAACGGGAGTAGACCAAGCCCTGCTGACTAATTTTATTTGATATTGTCTATTTTTCATCTATCAGGTGCCGCCAAAGAGAGTAGAGGAGAGAAGAGAAAGCCCGCAAAAGAAGACGTGCCCGAGGCGACAGCATCATGGAGATCAGATGAATGGCAGACAAGCATGCACATCGGCCATGGAGATATGTGCGCGGGGAGTACAATAATCTTCTTCTTCTACATGCTATCATCTTTCTGCAGGATACCTAAGGACGCCCCTGGAGCATAATAGACACACGCACCCGCCGAAGCGATGGCATGCAAGTACAGATGTGATGGCAGCGACGGCACACACCCAGGAAGGAGACACGCCCATGACAGCGTCGCCAAAGTGGAACTCAAGCACGAAGGAGCACACGCCTGCGATGGCCACGTAGGCCCTGTCTTGCGGCAACGAGCACACCGCGTATATGACGGCACACACACTAGGAGAGGCCAGCCAGCCAGAACACACAGGAGGCAGCCGGCGGAGACAAGGTGCACACAAGACGGAACAAGCAGAAGACGCGTCGTTGCGGCAACATCGAGAACACCAGGAAGGTCGCGCCCATGACCGCGGCATGCTGGTCGGGAAACATTGTAACACCTCGGATGTAATTTACCATATTTGTATTCCAACTCTTGCCATTTTCGGCTTTAAGTTAGGATTTCCCACATGGTTGGGTTTTTGCCTTTGTTTTGTTTTATTCTTGCCATGCATTTCATTTCATGTTCATCTTGTGGCATCATGGCATCATCATGTGCATCTTCATCTTAGCTTGTTGTTTGTGGCATGATCCTTGGGATCCAAGCTTCATCACTTTCCCCCTCATCATCACCTCCTCCTCCCCCCTACTTCCTTCTTTTGACAAGTGCCACTTTCCCTTCTCTTTAAATGTTCATCTTCTCCCTGTAAATCTGGCACCATGCCTGCATCCTCTCTGCCAATTTTCAACTCATTTCAATATGTTTTGGTTAGGTTAAAAATTGACTCAAGTTTGAATTTAAGTCAAACTTGATTTAATTTTCTTCCTTTAAAAATCCCCAAAGCAATTTATTCAAATGGCCCATAATTCCAGGAGCTTGAGGGTATTTTTTATATCTGCAAAACTCCTCTCCTAGCCCCTGACCTTTTTATTTTCCTTGTCGTTGCTTATTAGTTAAACAACAAATAAAGGGAAGGAAAAGGCCTTACCTGGGCCTCATGCAGCCAGCAGCCCACCTAGGTACCGCAGCCAGGCGCAGTCCAGCAGCCCATCCAGCCCACACGTACAGAGGCGTCGTCAACCTCCTGTACGGCGCACATCCAGCATGTCCACATCGACAACCTCATTGATTTGACGGCCGGAGAAGCTCCCTAGACCCCTATAAAGTTGTCCCCAGTGCCCTAGGGTCTCGCCTCGACCGACCCCCCTCGTCTCCTTCCATCGCCGCCGCCAGGTAAGGCTAGCCATGCCTCGCCCTTCCCGCCATGACCCGGTCGAGCTCGAGCTTCAGCTCGGGATAGACGCTCGCCGCGCCTCCCATCACCTCGGACACCGTGGAGAACACCGCCAAGTTCCCCTACGTATCCTACTTCGACGCACGCACCTCTACGGCCTCTGGATCAACCCCCCCCATCCTCCTCTTCTTCCTCTTCTTCCCAAACAGCATCTTCGCCAAGTTTAGAGCTCCCCCTCGTCGCCTTCAGCGCGTCACTGTCGAGCTCATCATGTCCTAGGGTGAGCTGGGTAACGCACCTCCCTCTCCAGTCTTTTGCATGGCATGTAGAAACCCTGTAGGACTCGCTTTGACGCGCTCTCGGTGCTCCAGCAAGTCTGCATTTTTCTTGTGTTGTTGCTGTTGTGTAGCTGCTGTACCTGCTGCTGCATGCCCGTGCGTTCCCCGCTTAGGAATCTATTGTGTGCCCCGCTGCGTGCAAGTCGCACCCGCGCACATCCTCACCCACGCGCGTCATGTCTGCTTCGCTACCGCGCCGTGCTGCTTCCTTGCTCGCTGCGCACGCCATGGCCTCGAGCAGAGCTATGCTCGTGCTCGAGCGCCCAAGCTCTCTGTTGCACGTGCTCCCCTGTCGATCCCGCACGCCCGCCGGAGCTCCTCTGCTCCGTCAGTTGCCGCCGTAGCCGCCGTCGTCATCGTCTCTGGCCTCGATCTAGAGGTCATCTCCGTCTGGGATCAGCTCATAGGAGGCCGAACCCCATATCTTTCCAGTGGCACCAAGCTAGCCCACTGGTTGACCACGCAAGCCCGCACCACGGAGACCCGGGTTTGATCCCCCGCGGGCGCATGTTAAACCCTCCTTTTTTATCTTCCGCATGACTCACTGGCAGGATGACCACACTTGTCATCCTCCCATAGCCCCCTTGCTTTCCTTTTCTTTTTATTCCCAGCAAATATTCCATTTCTGGCATGCGGAATCTATCCATTTCGGGCAAGTCCATTTCTGGACGTTTCCAAATAAGGAAAATGCCAATTCTATCATATTCCATTTAGGGCAGTTTTTAACTTATTGCACTTGTGGTGATTTTTCTACAGCAACCCCAACGTATTATATATGTTTTTGGGGTAGGAAAATCCCACCAATCCAGTGGTGTCCTTAATTTCTGCATTTGAGCAAGTTCATAACATGTCATTTTACGTCATGGTGTTATCTTGTCATTTTTGTGTGGGTTAATTCAAGCATGCTATGAGGTTGTTTTGCACATGGATGGCTTCATTTTCATGCCTACTCCATGCTAGATTTATTTCATTCCATGTTATGCTTGGTAGTGAGTTAATCAAGCTTGTTAACACGCCAACATGAATCTGTTTTGCCATGTCCCGAAATTTCACTAAGTCTGAATCTGTTAACGATTTTTGCTATGTTCACATGGTTGCCATTGTACTTTCTGGTCCCTTTTGGCTTATGGTCAGTAAGGGACTTTTTTTGTATGCTTTTATTAGCTTCATGCCATGCCTTGCTTTGCCATGATATGTTCTTGTAGCATGTAGTTTTCATGCTCTAAACATTGCTTCCTGATGTTAAATTCCTGACTTGATGTTATTTTCACTAAGTCTGTAACCTGATATCTTTTGCACTTTTGCCATGCTTGTTTGAGCTTGCTATTGAGTGAATTAGCCATAGCTCAATGTTCATCTTTTGTCAAGCATCTTGAGTGGATCCCCACCATGTATTTTGTTGCTATGTTAGAGTGTTGTAGCTTGTTGCTCTTGATGCATTTAGTGGCCTCGTGCTGTTAATCGCAGATCGGTGCCATATTTGTTTTGCTCGCCATTTGCAAACCGTGCATCCGATTTCGGTGTTCTTCATATCGATTTCTACCGAAATCAACTCCTCTATCCAGTGGCACTCTTGGTTTTCCAAGTTGAGGCCAGGTTCAATCATTCCTTTCCGAATCATGCATATCCATCGCATATCACATCCCGCATGTCATGCCATATTTTGCATCATGTTGCTTGTGCATTGCACGTGGTTGATTGTGTCTCCCTTTGCTTGTGTTCTTGCTTTGGGTAGAGCCAAGAGACGAGTACGTGATCGAGGAGCCCGTTGAGTATGCTTACAAGGATCGAGCTAATGTCAACTCAGAGAACTTTGCAGGCAAGATGACCATACTCTCGAAATCACTTCTATCTTTGCTTGCTAGATGCTCGTTCTATTGCTATGCCAATGCTATGATACTTACCACTTTATTATCATGCCTCCCATATTGCCATGTTAAACCTCTAACCCACCTTGTCCTAGCAAACCATTGTTTGGCTATGTTACCGCTTTGCTCAGCGCCTATTATAGTGTTGCTAGTTGCAGGTGAAGATTGGAGTTTGTTCCTTGTTGGAACATGTTTATTGTTGGGATACCATTATTATATCTTGTCTACTTTAATGCACCTATATACTTCGTAAAGGGTGGAAGGCTCGGCCTTATGCCTGGTGTTTTGTTCCATTCTTGCCGCCCTAGTTTCCATCATACCGGTGGTATGTTCCTTTATTTTGCGTTCCTTACATGGTTGGGTTATAATGGGAACTCCTTGACAGTTCGCCTTGAATAAAAATCCTCCAGCAAAGCCCAACATTGGGTTTACCATTTTCCACCTAGCCTCTTTCTCCCTTGGGTTTCCGGAGCCCGAGGGTCATCTTTATTTA
>NC_057803.1:411790434-411807694 GCF_018294505.1 Triticum aestivum | reverse complement strand
TGCGGGGCCACCTCGGGGTAACTTGAGGGTTGGTTTTACTCGTAGCTTGACCTATCTGAGTGTGCCCTGAGAACGAGATATGTGCAGCTCCTATCGGGATTTGTCGGCACATTCGGGCGGCTTTGCTGGACTTGTTTTACCATTGTCGAGATGTCTTGTAACTGGGGATTCCAAGTCTGATCGGATTATCTTGGGAGAAGGAATATCCTTTGTTGACCATGAGAGCTTGTGATGGGCTAAGTTGGGACACCCCTACAGGGTTTTGAACTTTCGAGAGTCATGCCCGCGGTTATGGGTAGATGGGAATTTGTTAATGTTCTGTTGTAGAAAACCTAAAGCTTAACTTAATTAAAATGAATCAACAGAGTGTGTGGCCGTGATGGTCTCTTTTCCATGGAGTCCGGGAAGAGAACACGGTCTCGAGTTATGCTTGAACGTAGGTTGTTCTAGGATCACTTCTTGATCATAGTTGTTCGACCGTACCTTTGCCTTCTCTTCTCGCTCTCTTTTGCGTATGTTAGCCACCAAATATGCTAGCCGCTTGCTGCAGCTCCAACTCATACTTTTACCCTTCCTATAAGCTTAAATAGTCTTGATCGCGAGGGTGTGAGATTGCTGAGTCCCCGTGACTCACAGATTCCTTCCAAAACCAGATGCAGGAACCAATGATACCGCTCCAGGTGATTCGACTGAGCTCAAGTGGGAGTTCGATGAGGACTCAGGACGATACTACGTTTCTTTTCTAGACGATCAGTAGTGGTGCCCAGTTGGGGCGATCGGGGACTTTGTCGCTTTTGGGGTTTATCTTTATTTTGGTTCCGTAGTCGGACCTTGAGTGTAACTGGATGAATGTAATGATATTTATGCTGTTTGTGTGACGTGGCGAGTGTAAGCCAACTATGTACCTTTTCCCTTATTGTATTACATGGGTTGTTGTGAAGATTACCTCACATGTGACATTGCTTTCAATGCGATTATGCCTCTAAGTCGTGCTTCGACACGTGGGAGATATAGCCGCATCGAGGGTGTTACAAGTTGGTATCAAAGCCTTCCCCGACCTTAGGAGCCCCCTTTCTTGATCGAATCCCTGGCGTTGTTGAGTCTAGAAAAATGTTTTGAGTCATTTAGGATTATATATATCGGAGAGTAGGATTCTTTTTACTCCTTAGTCCCTTCGTCGCTCTGGTGAGGCATCCTGACGTAGAGTTTTGACTCTTCTCTTCTCAAATTTCACTAATTTTTTTTAGGATCACGCGGGTATCTTGGAATCGTTCTGATGGATTTCTGACGAGAACATTGTTCTTGGTGCCTCCTAACATTTAGGGGTTGTGGCAGTGTCCCGGGGAGTTGAGCTCCGAGGTGTTGTCGTCACAATTTTATCGTTGCAATTCTGGAATACCTGAGTTTCGCAGACATCGAAAATCTCTTCTATGCAGTTGTTGGTGAGATAACCTCGACGGCACCCAGTACTAGGGCAGGAGTTTGGGAGTATTGCCATAACTCATATAACGGATGCTTTTCGAAGGTTGAGGTAAATGATTTCCGAAGGTTTCTTGGTTATGTGTTGAAGGATGGATACATTTGAATGTAGGATTTGCTAGCTTTCGGTGAGATATTATGCTTCCCCTTTATCCCCAACACCTGATTGCATAACCGTAAAGGTTCGGGAGTTTCATAGATGGGAATTCGTGTAGCTCTAGTATTTCTTTCGCGGATATTTGGTTTGTGATTGGGTAATCCTTACCAAGTATTTATTCTTGTCCGTACCTTGTTGTTTTATTCTTCTACCTCTATCTAAGTGGCTTCTCAATTTATGGAAGTGAGATCATTTCTATTGGAATGCATTCGTTCATTTTGTTCGGATGTTAAGACTATATGTTGCAATTTTGATCCATTTGATTCAGCATGAATATTTGTCTGTCAAGATGCTAACGGATGTCACCCTCTCAAGGATGGCTCCTCCAACGCATACGACTCCGAATCCGGATCCGCCACCACCACCTCCACCTTCGGAGGCATGGCAGGCTGTGATGGCCGCTACCAATGCAAACACGCAGCTGATCATGCAACTCTTGCAAGAGCGCAACCAAGGCCATGGCTACAATCAGAATCAGTTTGCTACACTCAAACAGTTCCTCGCTAACCAACCAAAGACCTTCAGTAACTGTGTCGAGGCAACATACGCTGATGATTGGCTTGTGGATATCTGCAAGCATTTCGAGTGCAGCAACGTTAGGCCTGAGGACTTTGTCAAGTTTGCCTCGTTCCAACTCGAAGACCAAGCTGCATAATGGTTTCAGCAATACAAAGATTCCAGAGGAGGTCGTGTGATTACCTGGGATGAATTCCGTCAAGACTTCAAAGCTCATCACATTCCTCAGAGTGTTGTTGAGAGCAAGCGTGAGGAGTTCCGCAATCTGAAGCAAGGCAACTTGTCTGTTTACCAGTACAGCATCATGTTCCAGAAGCTCGCTCGTTTCGCTAAGCAAGACATCCCTGACGAGAAGAGCATGCTTTATCAGTTCAGAGGTGGCCTTAGAGAAGATCTCCAACTAGCTCTCGTGTTGTTTGAGCCGAAGAAGTACGATGAGTTTTACAACATGACACTGAAATAGGAGACTGCTCAGCTTAAGTGTGATGCTTCCAAGAAGCGAGTCAGAGATGCAACTCCTTCTTCCTCAACTCAAGTGGTAACTAAGCAGCAAAAGTATTGGTTGTCTCCTCCTCCTCCGTTCCGCCAGCCTTATCAGCAGAAGAGCAAAGGTGGCAATGGATCTTCCCACCCACCCAACCCAGGCTTTCAGAACAAGACTTCGTCTCAAGCTCCAAGATCAAGTGCTCCGTATCACCGTCCGCTCTCGGAGGTCACGTGCAACAAGTGTTAGCAGAAGGGTCACTATGCCAACAAATGCTTCAATCAGAGGCGTCTTCCTCCTCCTCCTCCTATGAGATCTGCCAGTACCGCAGTGGTCAAGCATAATCCCAAGCACGCCAGGGTCAACTTGTTGAACGCAGCTCAGGTAGAGGACTCGTCAGATGTGATCATGGGTAACCTTCCTGTTAATGATGTTTCTGCAAAAGTTCTTTTTGACACTGGTGCATCGCATTGTTTCATGTCAAAGCCATTTTTTTGCCAAGAATGACTTCGCTTCTTCTCATTTGGGAAAATCAATGGATATCGTTTCTCCGGCAAACGCTTGAGTGCCAGTTTGGTGGTTCCAGATGTTACTATCACATTAGGCGACTATAAGTTTCTTTCGTCTCCAATGGTCCATGGTAACTCGGATATCGATCTTATTCTCGGAATGGATTGGCTTTCTAAGCACAAGGCTCAGCTTGATTGTGCTGCCAGGCAGATTCAATTGACACATTCGTCTGAGGATGTAATCGTCCTTGCCGCTCGTGATGATACCATCCGACTATTTTCTCTCAATGAGAAGGGTGAGCTGGATGCCATCTCTTAGATTCCAGTCATTTGTGAATATCAAGACGTCTTTCCAAAAGAGCTTCCAGGAATGCCTCCGCACCGGCCAGTTGAATTCGTCATCGATCTTGAGCCTGGCACGGAACCTGTTTGCAAACGTCCTTCAGGAATGCTATGAGGTTGTTTTGCACATGGATAGCTTCATTTTCATGCCTACTCCATGCTAGATTTATTTCATGCCATGTTATGCTTGGTAGTGAGTTAATCAAGCTTGTTAACATGCCAACATGAATCTGTTTTGCCATGTCCTGAAATTTCACTAAGTCTGAATCTGTTAACGATTTTTGCTATGTTCACATGGTTGCCATTGTACTTTCTGGTCCCTTTTGGCTTATGGTCAGTAAGGTACTTTTGTTGTATGCTTTGAGTATCTTCATGCCATGCCTTGCTTTGCCATGATATGTTCCTGTATCATGTAGTTTTCGTGCTCTAAACATTGCTTCCTGATGTTAAATTCCTGACTTGATGTTATTTTCACCAAGTCTGTAACCTGATATCTTTTGCACTTTTGCCATGCTTGTTTGAGCTTGCTATTGACTGAATTAGCCATAGCTCAGTGTTCATCTTTTGTCAAGCATCTTGAGTGGATCCCTGCCATGTATTTTTTTGCTATGCTAGAGTGATGTAGCTTGTTGTTCTTGATGCATTTAGGTGGCCTCGTGCTGTTAATCGCAGATCAGTGCCATATTTGTTTTGCTCGCCATTTGCAAACTATGCAGCCGATTCCGGTGTTCTTCATATCAATTTCTACCGAAATCAACTCCTCTATCCAGTGGCACTCTTGGTTTTCCATGTTGAGGCCAGTTTCAATCATTCCTTTCCGAATCATGCATATGCATCGCATATCACATCCCGCATGTCATGCCATGTTTTGCATCATGTTGCTTGTGCATTGCACGTGGTTGATTGTGTCTCCCTTTGCTTGTGTTCTTGCTTTGGGTAGAGCCGGGAGACGAGTACGTGATTGAGGAGCCCGTTGAGTACGCTTACGAGGATCGAGCTAACTTCAACTCGGAGAACTTTGCAGGCAAGATGACCATACCCTCGAAATCACTTCTATCTTTGCTTGCTAGATGCTCGCTCTATTGCTATGCCAATGCTACGATACCTACCACTTGCTTATCATGCCTCCCATATTGCCATGTTAAACCTCTAACCCACCTTGTCCTAGCAAACCATTGTTTGGCTATGTTACCGCTCAGCTTAGCCCCTCTTATAGCGTTGCTAGTTGTAGGTGAAGATTGGAGTTTGTTCCTTGTTGGAACATGTTTATTGTTGGGATACCATTATTATATCTTGTCTACTTTAATGCACCTATATACTTGGTAAAGGGTGGAAGGGTCGGCATTATGCCTGGTGTTTTGTTCCACTCTTGCCACCCTAGTTTCCGTCATACCGGTGTTATGTTCCTTGATTTTGCGTTCCTTACATGGTTGGGTTATAATGGGAACCCATTGACATTGGTTTTACCATTTGCCACCTAGAATCTTTTTCCCTTGGGTTTCCGGAGCCCGAGGGTCATCTTTATTTAAACCCCCCCCCCCGGGCCAGTGCTCCTCTGAGTGTTGGTCCGAAATGGGCAGCTTGCGGGGCCACCTCGGGGTAACTCGAGGGTTGGTTTTACTCGTAGCTTAACCTATCTGAGTGTGCCCCGAGAACGAGATATGTGCAGCTCCTATCGGGATTTGTAGGCACATTCGGGCGGCTTTGCTGGACTTGTTTTACCATTGTCGAGATGTCTTGTAACTGGGATTCCGAGTCTGATCGGATTGTCTTGGGAGAAGGAATATCCTTCGTTGACCGTGAGAGCTTGTGATGGGGTAAGTTGGGACACCCCTACAGGGTTTTGAACTTTTGAAAGCCATGCCCGCGGTTATGGGCAGATGGGAATTTATTAATGTCCGGTTGTAGAAAACCTAAAGCTTAACTTAATTAAAATGAATCAACAGAGTGTGTGGCGATGATGGTCTCTTTTTGGCGGAGTCCACGAAGAGAACACGGTCTCGAGTTATGCTTGAACCTAGGTTGTTCTAGGATCACTTCTTGATCATAGTTGTTCGACTGTGCCTTTGCCTTCTCTTCTCGCTCTCATTTGCTTATGTTAGCCACCAATGTGCTAGCCGCTTGCTGCAGCTCCACCTCATACTTTTACCCTTCCTATAAGCTTAAATAGTCTTGATCCCGAGGGTGTGATATTGCTGAGTCCCCGTGACTCTCAGATTCCTTCCGAAACCAGATGCAAGAACCGATGATACCGCTCTAGGTGATTCGACTAAGCTCAAGTGGGAGTTCGATGTGGACTCAGGACGATACTACGTTTCTTTTCCAAACGATTAGTAGTGGTGCCCAGTTGGGGCGATCAGGCACTTTGTCGCATTTGGGATTTATCTTTATTTTGGTTCCGTAGTCGGACCTTGAGTGTAACTGGATGAATGTAATGATATTTATGCTATTTGTGTGACGTGGCGAGTGTAAGCCAACTATGTACCTTTTCCCTTATTGTATTACATGGGTTGTTGTGAAGATTACCTCACTTGCGACATTGCTTTCAATGCGGTTATGCCTCTAAGTCATGCTTCGACACGTGGGAGATATAAACGCATCGAGGGCGTTACAAACATGCACACGTCCTAGCGCTGTCCAGTGGCGGTAGTGCATGCACTTAGAAGGATTGGCCGAGGCCAGATACTTACTTCTATATCTCTTTTGTGCATGCAGGTGCCACAAACACATCTCAACCCGAGGAGGTAGAGAGCATGCACCGGTTGGGTTGAAGACGAGGTTGCCATGTACTTGGCAGGCACAAACGACGTTCCGACCATGGACGACGCGCCCACCACGCCGGCGCGCTCACTGGGAATCAAGCATGTTGCTTGTCTCTATCCGGTGATGGTTGTAACGAGGCAGAGCATGCATGCAGGAAAACTCAGATGGCGCGTGCAATAATGACCAACAACTTATCTCTACATATATCTATCCCTCTTTGTATTCACAGGTACACGCAGCCGAGTAGAAATCACGTGGTGAATCCAGGACGGAGTCATCCGGGCCGGAGGCGGCGGATGACGCACCATGTGGAGAGGAGCCCAGGATTCCGGAAGGAGTCCGGCGGCATCCTCGCACACACAGATGCATGCTAGAACAAGGAGGTCATCACCCACTTCTTCAACCTCGGTGACAAGGAGACAAGGAACTCACCGCAGCCACCGCCATCAAGCCGGTGCTGCAGAAGATGGCGTCGTGGAGCTTGAGGGACGCTGCTGGCCTCCACTTCGTCAAGATGGTGCCTTGGAGGATGGCGATACAGAGCTCTCCTGAATGACGCTCGATTGTCTTCTTCATCAAGCCGACACCATAGAGGACGAAGGCGTGGAGCTCATGAAGATGCTGATACGTCTCCAACGTATCTACAATTTATGAAGTATTCATGCCATCTTTACAACAAGTTTATATGGTTTTGGTATGATTTGTATGGAACAATCCCAGACTGACGTTGTTTTCAGCAGAACTATCGTGGTGTTATTTTTTGTGCGGAAATGAAAGTTCTCCAAATGAGCTGAAACTTTTTGACGGTTTTTTTGGAACAAAAGAGACCCTCGAAGATTCGTGGAAGGACCAGAAGGTGAGGGAGTAGGGAACAAGACACGGGGGCGCACCTGGGCCCTTGTCCGTGCCCCAGTGGGTTGTGCTCACCTCGAGGCCCATCTTAGAGTGAAACCAAAGCCAAAAATTCCTATAAATAGAGAAACCATCAGGGGCAATCCTAGATCAGAAGTTCTGCCGCCGCAAGCCTTTGTAGCCATCAAAAAACAATCTAGACCCCGTTCCGCCACTCCGCCGGAGGGGGAAATCATCACCAGTGGCCATTTTCATCATCCCGACGGCCACCATGATGAGGAGGGAGTAGTCCACCCTTGGGGATGAGAGTTTGGACCAGTAGCTATGTGTTTAGTCTCTCTCTCTCTCTCTCTCTCTCTCTCTCTCCTGTTCTTGAGATGTCACAATCTTGATGTATCGCGGGCTTTGTTAATATAGTCGGATCGTATGGTGTTTTCCCATCTCGATCTTGTTGTGAATTGAGTTTTCCCTTTGATATCTCGTTTTATCGAATTGAATAATTTATGGATTTGAGAGCACTTGATGTATGTCTTGCATATGAATACGCATGGTGACAATGGGGTCCCGTAAGATTTGATGTGCAAATTTGTTATAATGATTGCATGCCTCCTATTTATGATGATTATAATGATGAAAGTGGATTTGGAGAGGTCATGACTTTATTTAGTGATGAATCCACCATTTTGGATGATTCTTCAATTGACTATGATAAAAAAAGTTGCTATTATGATGATTATGGTGATGACATGTATGCTATAAAGAATAATGTAATCATGAAACTTATCATCATGATTTTAATTTTCAATCAGATGATAGTTATTTTGTTGAGTTTGCTCCCACTACTATTGATGAGAATAAATTTTCTTATGTGGAGAGTAACAAAATTTCTATGCTTATGTATCATCAAAAGAATGCTTTATGTGATGGTTAAATTGTTGAATTCATTCATGATGCCACTGAAAATTATTATTAGGGAGGAACATATGCTTGTAGGAATTGCAATAATATCAAGTTTCCTCTCTTTATGTTGAAAGTTTTGAAGTTGCACTTGTTTTGCATTCCTATGCTAGTTGATTCTTGTTCCCATGAATTATTTGCTCACAAAATCCGTATGCATAGGAAGTGGGTTAGGCTTAAATGTGCTAGTCATGTCTTCCATGATGGTCTTGTCATGTTTCAATTAAAGAAAAGCGCTTTTTGGGAGACAACCCAACACTTTTACCTACTGTTTTTGAATTTTCACATGATTAGGCCACCCTAGTAATAATGTTTAATTGCTTTCATTTCAATAAAGTGACAAGAAATACCTTTGGGATGGCTTACGGTGATAGTTGATTCGATCTTGCTGGAAAGCAGAAACTTCCGCACCCAGGAAAACAATTCTTGTTTTTAACAGAAGAGTGATAAGATGCTGATTATTTTGGCATAAGATTAATAGACAAATTGGCCAGGTTTTCCTAATTTTGCAGAATTTTTGGAGTAGCAGAAGTATGGTTGGAGTACAGATTACTACAGACTGTTCTGTTTTTGACAGATTCTGTTTTCAATGCATAGTTTGCTTGTTTTCTAGTTTCTATGGCTTATATTGCTCAATATAAATTACGTAAATGATATGATACAGTAGGCATTGTGTGGAAACAATTATGAATCTTGTTTTTGACAGTACCAAAGTGAATGATTTGTCTATATCATACAGTAGGCATTGTGTGATCTTGCTGTAAAAAACAGAAACTTTGCGCTCACGAGATTAGCTGCCATTTTTTATAGAAGAGTGCGAATGAGTTGATTATTTTTTCATAAGATTAATAGACAAATTACTCACGTGCACCAATTTATTTTAGAATTTTTGGAGTAGCATAAGTATGGTTGGTGTTCATATCATTACAGATTGTTCTCTTTCTGACAGATTCTGGTTTCATTGCATAGTTTGCTTGTTTTGCTAGTTTCTATGACTTGTATTGCTCAATATAAATTATGGAAATGATATGATACAGTAGGAATTTTTAGGAAACAATTATGAATCTTGTTTTTGACAGTACTGAAGTGAATAATTTGTCTTTATCATACTAACCTATCTCACAAAGTTCCGGCAAGTTTTGTGTGATTGAAGTTTTCATGTTTTGGGTGAGATATCGATATGAGGAGAATAAGGAGTTACAAGACCCTAAGCTTGGGGATTCCCAAGGAACCCTCAAGGTAATATTCAAGGAAGATCCAAGCAACTAAGCTTGGGGATGACCCGGAAGGCATCCCCTCTTTCGTCTTCAACATTATCGGTAACCTTACTTGGAGCTATATTCTTATCCGTCACATGATATGTGTTTTGATTGGAGCGTCATTTTATTTTGTTAGTATTTGCTTGATGTTATTTAGATTAATGTTTTGCATATTTTATTTCAATAAAAATGTCAAGTATAGCAATTTCCATGCTTATTTTGCAAGTCTACATATTGCTCTTTGAAAACAGAAAGGTTATCGCTGTTGCAGAAATTCCCTAGAAAAGTCAGGATGTGATAAAATGTTGAATTTTTTTGCACAATAAGCTCTGATAAATTTTCTAAAGTGTTTTAAATTTTCAGAATTTTTGGAGTTAAAGAAGTATTGATATTCATGCATTCTTTACAGACTGTATTGTTTTGATAGATTGCTGTTATATTTGCATTGTTTGCATATGTTTGCTTATTTAATGATTCTATTTCAGGATAGGACCATTAAATATGTAGAGGAATTTAGTATGAAATGTTGAATGTTAATTTTAGTGACTTTCTACAGTAGAGAATGATAAGGTTATGCGTTGATTTATACTAATTATCTCATGAGTTCTTGTTGAGTTTTGTGTGGATGAAGTTTTTGAGATTTAGGGAAACCGTGATATAAAAGGAATTAAGGAGATGCAAAAGATGAAGCTTGGGGATGCCCAAGGAATCCCAAGATAATATTTCCAAGAAGTCTCAAGCATCTAAGCTTGGGGATGCCCCGGTAGGCATCCCACCTTTCTTCTTCAACAATTATCAGTTAGTATCGGTTGAGCATAAGTTTTTGCTTCTTCACATGATGTGTGCTATTGTTGATACATCTCCAATGTGTCTATAATTTATGAAGTATTCATGCCATGTTTACAACAATTTTATATGGTTTTGGTATGATTTCCATGGAACTAACCCAGACTGACGCTATTTTCAGCAGAACTACCATGGTGTTGTTTTTTGTGCAGAAATGAAAGTTCTCCAAATGAGCGGAAACTTTTTGATGAGTTTTTTGGAACAAAAGAGACCACCGAAGCTTCATGGAAGGACCAGAAGGTGAAGGAGTATGGCACAAGATACCGGGGCGCCCTTGGGCCCTTGTCCGTGCCCCGGTGGGTTGTGCTCACCTCGAGGCCCATCTTAGCGTGAAACGAAAGCAAAAAATTCCTATAAATAGAGAAACCATCAAGGGTAACCCTAGATCAGAAGTTCCGCCGCCGCAAGCCTCTGTAGCCACAAAAAATCCATCTATACCCCGTTCCGGCACTCTGCCAGAGGGGGAAATCATCATTGGTGGCCATTTTCATCATCCCGGCGGCCACAATGATGAGGAGGGAGTAGTCCACCCTCAGGGCTGAGGGTTTGTACCAGTAGCTATATGTTTAATCTCTCTCTCTCTCTCTCGTGTTCTTGAGATGTCACGATCTTGATGTATCGCAGGATTTGTTAATGTAGTCAGATCATATGGTGTTTTCCCCTCTCTATCTTTTTGCGAATTCAGTTTTCCCTTTGAGATTTCGTTTTATTGGATTGAATACTTTTATGGATTTGAGAGCACTTGATATATGTCTTACATATGAATACTCATGGTGACAATGGGGTATTATATTGATTCACTTGAGATATGTTTAGGCACTCAACTCGCGGATTCCCGAGGTGACATTGGGGTAATCTATGCATAGGGGTTGATGCACGTTCTCATATTTTGTTTCTCCAGTAGAAATGATGGGGAACTCTTAGAGGTTCCTTGTGATGGATTGAGTATTATGAATCTGAATTTTCTTGGGTGTTATTTTAGTACGAACTCTTGATAGATCGATTAGAAAGAATAACTTGGTGTTATTTTAGTACGAACTCTTGATAGATCGATCGGAAAGAATAACTTGGTGTTATTTTAGAACAAACTCTTGGATAGATCGATCGGAAAGAATAGCTACGAACAATTTCTTCTTATGTTCTCCGCTAGATAAGAACTTTGGAGTGATTCTTAATCGCACTTTGAGGGATCGTTATATGATCCAATTATATTAGCATTTTTGAGAGATTGCACTAGCGAAAGTATGGACCCTAGGCCTCATTTTCAAGCATTGCAATACCGTTTGTGCTCACTTTTGTTACTTGCTACCTTGCTGTTTTTTATTGTTCCGATCAAAAAAATCAATACTACTATCATTACTACACTTTTATTACCATCTCTTCGCCGAACTAGTGCACCTATACGAATTACCATTGTATTTGGTGTGTTGGGGACACAAGAGACTTTTTATTATTTGGTTGTGGGGTTGTTTGAGAGAGACCACCTTCATCCTACACCTCCCACGGATTAATAAACCTTAGGTCATCCACTTGAGGGAAAATTTCTACTGTCCTACAAAAACTCTGCGCTTGAAGGCCCAACATGTGTCTACAAGAATAAAGTTGCATAGTAGACATCAGATGCCACCACCGTGCCATGGAGGATGGAGGCGCGGAGCTCGCCAAGATGACGCCCATCATCAACATCATCAAGCTGGTGCATCATAGGACAGAGGCATGGAGCTAGCGGGACAATACCACAAGGTCTAGCTGGTCAAGCTGGAGCCCACAACTCAAAGCCCATGAAGATGACACATGCTCCCGGTGCTACCCGCAACAAGGAGCCCGCAATATGAAGAAGATGGCTCTATGAGATGACGCGTCTTCACCGACCCTTACCACGATACTGCGATGTGTTTACTTTGTCTTGGCAGACCATGGAATACGGGGTCCAGCCGAGACGAGGTGCACTCTTCATGGCGTACATGTATCGATGTACAGGCAGCGTGCTACTTGTCTTAGCAGACCACTGAATACGGCATCTAGCTGAGATGAAGCATCAATCACGCCCCTCCATGATGCCATCTTTCTTTGGCACTGCAACGTTTTTCCCTTGTCTTGGTGGACCACCGAATATGGCGTCTAGCCGAGACGAGGTGCACCCTTTGTTGCATAGAGGTCTCATCGTCGTACGGGCAGCGTGATCCTTGTCTTAGCATATCACCGAATACGGCGTCTAGCTTAGACGAGGAATCAACCGTGCGTCTCCATGATGTCACCTTTCTTCGGTCCCGCGGTGTGATCCTTGTTTTGGCAGACCACCGAATACGGCGTCTAGCCAAGACGAGGCATACACCACGCCCCTACAAGATGTTACCTTTCATGGCCTCGTGAGGCGGAGTTTTTGTCTTCGCAGAAAGCCATAACCCCGACGTCTAGTCGAGACAAGACACCAACCACACTGGCCATGCCGATGCAAGTATGCGTTGGTTTTACACTGACGCTGGTCTCCACAAAAGAATACTCATGTGAGGCAATCCCTTGCATACACCAACAAAGCCGCTATATCATCAAGAAGTCTGAGCCAAGAAGGATCCATGCTACTCCAACACCTACTACATCAATGCTGTCAAGACCGACGAGGCGCGATGGCAAGGGCGGACGTGGCCCGCATCTACACACACCATCATCATCATGCATGGAGAATGCAAAGTGAAGACGATGAAGACTACCACATGGCTTAATCAGAGGTATCTCGCGGAGCAACCCGTGGGAGTAATTAACTGAGAGCCTTCCGAGGCCCCGGGAACCAGGAGATCGCACATCACTGTAGTTAGGCTGGCCGCGCTAGTAGGCCACGGAGCGCATTAATTTTATGGGATCTTGTAATTTTGTTTATCTGATGAGATTAATGAAATACTTGTTTCCCGTACCCCTTTTCTCTGTGTACTACGGTACACTGGCACGCCCGCATTTTCTTTTCCCCGGCACATGAGAGAAATCAAACTCCCCCTCTCCTGTCTCACGGAGCGGATATAGATATTTCTGGTGTCAAACACCATGAGCATCGATAGGTCATCATGGTGATGCATCATCCATTTGGCATCAAGTTTGGGTGAGGCACCAATGAAGTTCGACAAATCCTCACTATGGTCTGTTTATTCTCGGTAATCAAGCTCAAGGAAGGAAGAACCACCTGGCAGAGGACAGTGAGGCAGAACAACAATGGCCATCCAATTTTATGCAGTTCCATTAAAATTGAGGAACACATGCCCGGGTATGGAGATACGCACTGTTGTTTGCGAAAATATAAAAAGGATATAGTGTGGTTACTTTGTTTTGGCAGTGGTATAAGATTAACAGTGACATCTCAATTGTCAATAAGAATTAATGAAAAGTACACCAAAAAATAGAAGCATCGTGGTTATCTTGATTGGAACTAAACTAGGATACTGGAGAAAAAAGCAGGACAAGCATTTATCGTCGCCTCTGGATTGACATCAGCAATACTTAAAAGGGATGTCACTTTAACATGGGCATTGCTTCATTTAACCAGTGATAGTATTAGATTAGCAGCAGCACTAGGAGCATATGGACAATGACCGCACAACCACCATTTACTTTTTGTCGAAAAAACATATATACCTCCACCGAGGCATAAACCAGGACAACTTTTCGAGTGGCCTTTACTCTATAATAGTAAAAAATAGGTGATGTTGTACCAGCCGCCAAACCCTAGCTACTCTACATGGGGAGCTAGGGAGTAGTGGCATAGAAGAAAACCCGCATGCAGTGACCTGTGGAGCTGGACCAATACAATGAAGCATGAAATCCAAAAGAAGTTATACCTCAGGTGGGCGAGATGTCGCTTAGGTGGGCAGGAGGGATCTTCCCACACGACGACAACGAACAAGGGCATGGAGGACCTTTGTCCATGTTTTCTTTTTCTCTCCATATCAACCATTTTATATTGCGTACGTGTCATTGAAGAGTGAAATGATGGTTGATTCATCTGACTAACTTATTGTGTTATTTGACTGCTCCTGAGTTGTCCCTACACGTACCCCCCCTACATGTATGACCATTCCTGAGTCGACTTGTACTAATCACTATTTTCTTGCTTGACACATAGACATGGTGCACATGCTTGAATTTTGTTACTACACGTTATTACGTAGTACTACTAGTACCTACTCCCTCCTTCCGGTTCAGTACTAGTACTCCCTCCATCCTGGCTTATTGATCCCCTTTGCACTCAATTCATGGGCTCATTTCCTCAAGAAATTGTCTTTACCAACATATTAGTATCGGGAATGCATGCGTGAACAACGAATGATTAAACCTTGCATGCAACGTTTTGGCAATGCATTGACTTATGAACATGTGAATGAGAGGGACTACAACTCGTGCATGCATGCAATAGTCACACGTATAGATGGATGCAAAAATGAGCATGACGCCCTAATGCATGCATGTCCGAGCACATGACGGAACACACATGGTCAAGCTCAAGTGGCTCAACTTACACGTGCATGCACACACATACTTAGCCAAGGTGGGCTAGTGACCATATAAACACCGGGAAATGTATATATTGACAGCAATGAGCGTATTATGAAGTCCACTGACTGTATTTTACAAATATATAGTGACAGACAGTGTATTTATCTCGTTTCAAATTAAGTCATATTAACCAAAAATGAGGCCATGTGGACTAGCATTACTTTCTTGTGTCCCGTCAACTTGCTGAACGAGGAGAAGCTTGCAAGACGGGAGAAGCTTGCGCATGGTGGATCGTAGGACAAGGAGAAACTTTTGACTAATGCAAGCTCTCCGCCGCTCAGGCGGTGGACGTGCAACAATTAATTCGGTGTCAGATTGCCAGAAGCATACACTATACAAGTACCATTAGAGCATGGTTAATAATATAGCCAATTGTTTGCTTTAACATGTTGCCATGTCATTTACAACCAATGTAATAGCTAACACATATAATAGTTGGCTATAAGAAAGTACTACTTTGTCAACATATGGTCCACCTTTCACTCTCACAAAGCTTCTTGGAGCGCGTGCTATAGCCGGCTATAAGTCTACAACCCGCTTCCCTTCTCTCTCTTCCAACTAGGCAATAATACAATACCTAAGTCCTTACAGCCTGCTTACATCACCTTATTATACTTGCTCTTATTGTTCGACTTCCAGAGGAGGCGAACAGGCAAGCACAAAGTTTACTACTCCGAGTACTAGTATTACGTAGTACTACTAGTACTACTATACAGGTATGTCCTACTAGGAACCACATGGTGGAGCGTCTGCACTCCTATTTTATTTTAATCCGTGATAAAGCAATCTTCAACACATTTGGTTCTCTTCGAGGGTTCTCGCATGTGATAATGGAAGCTGATTGCGTGGAACACTCGCCACAATTCTCGCTTAATTCTGGCTCCTATCCTGTTAGAAATAGGAGCGCTCGGTAATATTTTCTGTTTTTTGTTATTCGGCATGTAAACAAGTCAGCAAACCTTGCGTCGCATCTTTGTGCGAACCGTGCTTGCTGCACTTTGAATGTGACCGAGAGCTGGCTTGATGAAACACCTCCCTTCCTTCTTCTTTTTTTGCGAGGTACCTCACTTCCTAGTGACCAGTCTCTTGGCTGATCGTCCTAAGAATTCTTATATATGAATAAAGGTCTCTCATTTACCCGCAAAAAAGATTAAGCCATATTAGCCGGAAAGGAGGGAGTATGGACTAGCACTACTTTTTGGTGTGTCCCGTCGACTCACAGAACGAGGAGAAGCTTGGAGGACAAGGTGAAGCTCTCTTACGCCCTCTCCGTCTACCTCAAACCTAGTGGCTCGCAGGACGAAGAGAAGCTTTTGACTAATGCAACCTACCCTCACCCAGGCGATGGACATGCGGCAGTCCATTCGGTGTCATATTGCTAGAGGCATACACTATTGTACCATCATTCTACGACTTCTTGAAGAGGCGAAGAGCCAAGCGCAAGGTTAAGTAGTACGAGTAGTACTACTAGTATACAGGTACTAGGAACCGCATGGTGGAGCATCTATACTCTTATTTTATTTTAATCTCTGATAAAGTACACATTTATTTGGGAGAAGTGCGAAACATCAACCAATAGTACTATTAAAAACATCGAACATGTAATGATGATATCGATCAACCATGCTCGAATATATCTTGGCCTTCGTGCGAGCCCGTCTACGTGTGCTCGCTCCTCGTCTCTCTCAAGGAACGGTGGGTTGGCCATTTTGACTTTAATTGAGATCGGTTTCCTCACACTCTGGTCCCACATGTCAGCGATATGCCAAGAGGAAGTGTGTTGAACAAGTGGCCATACGAGTACTTGGTTTTGCACCTTCATACTACTCCCTCTGTCACAATTTACAGGGCATGCTTCATTCTCATGCATTTTTCTCCATGCATTTCTGTTGGGGAACGCAGTAATTTCAAAAAAATTCAAATGCATACACAAGATCCATCTAGGTGATGCATAGCAACGAGAGGGGAAGAGTGTTTTCCACGTACCCTTGTAGACCATAAGCGGAAGCGTTATGATAACGCGGTTGATGTAGTCGTACGTCTTCATGATCCGACCGATCCTAGCACCGAAGGTACGGCACCTCCGTGATCTGCACACGTTCAGCTCGGTGACGTCCCACGAACTCTAGATCCAGCTGAGGTCGAGGGAGAGTTTCGTTAGCACGATGGCGTGATGATGGTGATGATGAAGTTACAGATGCAGGGCTTCGCCTAAGCACTACAACAATATGATCGAGGTGGAATTCTGCGGAGGGGGGCACCGCACACGGCTAAACAATCAACTTGTGTGTCTATGGGGTGCCTCCCTCCCCCGTATATAAAGGAGGGGAGGAGGAGGCCGTCCGACCCTAGATGGCGTGCCATGGGGGAGGACTCCTCCTCCTAGTAGGAGTAGGATTCCTCCTTTCCTAGTCCTACTAGGAGGGGGGAAGGAAGGAGAGGGGGAGGAAGAGGGAAAGAGGGGCCACGCCCCTCCCCTAGTCCAATTCGGACTCCCTTGGGGGGGCGCCACCTCCTGGCTGTTGCCCTCTCTCTCCCCTCAAGCCCACTAAGG
>NC_057803.1:411779338-411790226 GCF_018294505.1 Triticum aestivum | reverse complement strand
AACCCTCCGGCACTCCGGTTTTATCCGAAACCTCCCAAAACACTTCGGGTGTCCGAACATAGCTTTCCAATATATCAATCTTTATATCTTGACCATTTTGCGACTCCTCATCATGTCTGTGATCACATCCGGGACTCTGAACTACCTTCGGTAAATCAAAACACATAAACTCATAATACCGATCGTCACCGAACGTTAAGCGTGCGGACCCTACGGGTTCGAGTACTATGTAGACATGTCCGAGACTCATCTCTGGTCAATAACCAATAGCGGAACCTAGATGCTCATATTGGTTCCTACATATTCTACAAAGATCTTTATTGGTCAAACCGCATAACAACATATGTCGTTCCCTTTGTCATCGGTATGTTAATTGCCCGAGATTCGATCATCGGTATCTCAATACCTAGTTCAATCTCATTACCGAAAAGTCTCTTTACTCGTTACGTAATGCAACATCCCATAACTAACTCATTAGTCACATTTCTTAGAAGGCTTATAGTGATGTGCATTACCGAGAGGGCCCAGAGATACCTCTCCGACAATCGGAGTGACAAATTCTAATCTCGATCTATGCCAACTCAACAAACACCATTGGAGACACCTGTAGAGCATCTTTATAGTCGCCCAGTTACATTGTGACGTTTGATAGAACAATAAGTGTTCGTCCGGTATTCGGGAGTTGCATAATCTCATAATCATAGGAACATGTATAAGTTATGAAGAAAGCAATAGCAACAAACTAAACGATCATCGTGCTAAGCTAACGGATGGGTAAAGTCAATCACATCATTCTCTAATGATGTGATCCCGTTTAGAAAATGACAACTCTTTGTCCATGGTTAGGAAACTTAACCATCTTTGATTAACGAGCTAGTCAAGTAGAGGCATACTAGTGACACTCTGTTTGTCTATGTATTCACACTTGTACTAAGTTTCCGGTTAATACAATTCTAGCATGAATGATAAACATTTATCATGATATAAGGAAATATAAATAACAACTTTATTAGTGCCTCTAGGGCATATTTCCTTCAGTCTCCCACTTGCACTAGAGTCAATAATCTAGATTATATTGTAATGATTCTAACACCCATGGAGTCTTGGTGCTGATCATGTTTTGATTGTGAGAGAGGCTTAGTGAACGGGTCTGCAACATTCATATCCGTATGTATCTTGCAAATCTCTATGTCTCCCTCCTTCACTTGATCATGGATGAAATTGAAGCATCTCCTGATGTGCTTGGTCCTCTTGTGAAATCTAGATTCCTTTGCCAAGGCAATTGCACTAGTATTGTCACAAAAGATTTTCATTGGACCCGATGCACTAGGTATGACACCTAGATCGGATATGAACTTCTTCATCCAGACTCCTTCATTTGCTGCTTCCAAAGCAGCTATGTACTCCGCTTCACACGTAGATCCCGCTACGACGCTCTTCTTGGAACTACACCAACTGATAGCTCCGCCATTCAATAAAAATACATATCCGGTTTGTGACTTAGAGTCATCCGGATCAGTGTCAAAGCTTGCATCGATGTAACCATTTATGACGAGCTCTTTGTCACCTCCATAAATGAGAAACATATCCTTAGTCCTTTTCAGGTATTTCAGGATGTTCTTGACCGCTGTCCAGTGATCCACTCCTGGATTACTTTGGTACCTCCCTACTAAACTAATGGCAAGGCACACATCAGGTCTGGTACACAACATTGCATACATGATAGAACCTATGGCTGATGCATAGGGAATGGCTTTCATTTTCTCTCTATCTTCTGAAGTGGTTGGGCATTGATTCTGACTGAACTTCACACCTTGTAACACATGCAAGAACCCTTTCTTTGCTTGATCCATTTTGAACTTCTTCAAAACTTTATCAAGGTATGTGCTTTGTGAAAGTCCAATTGAGCATCTTGATCTATCTCTATAGATCATGATGCGCAATATATAAGCAGCTTCACCGAGGTGTTTCATTGAAAAATTCTTATTCAAGTATCCTTTTATGCTATTCAGAAATTCAGTATCATTTCCGATCAACAATATGTCATCTACATATAATATCAGAAATGCTACAGAGCTCCCACTCACTTTCTTGTAAATACAGGCTTCTCCAAAAGTCTGTATAAAACCATATGCTTTGATCACACTATCAAAGCGTATATTCCAACACCGAGAGGCTTGCACCAGTCCATAAATGGATCGCTGGAGCTTGCATACTTGGTTAGAACTTTTTGGATCGACAAAACCTTCTGGTTGCTTCATATACAACTCTTCTTTAAGATATTCATTAAGGAATGTAGTTTTGACATCCAATTGCCAAATTTCATAATCATAAAATGCGGCAATTCCTAACATGATTTTGACGGACTTAAGCATCGCTATCGGTGAGAAGGTCTCATCGTAGTCAACTCCTTGAACTTGTCGAAAACCTTTTGCAACAAGTCAAGCTTTGTAGACAGTTACATTACCGTCAGCGTCAGTCTTCTTCTTGAATATCCATTTATTCTCTATGGCTTGCCGATCATCGGGCAAGTCCACGAAAGTCCAAACTTTGTTCTCATACATCAATCCCATCTCAGATTTCATGGCCTCAAGCCATTTTGTGGAATCTTGGCTCATCATCCCTTCCTCATAGTTCATAGGTTCATCATGGTCAAGTAATATGACTTCCAGAAAAGGATTACCGCACCACTCTGGTGCGGATCTTACTCTAGTTGACCTACGAGGTTCGCTAGTAACTTGATCAGAAGTCTCATGATCATCATCATTAGGTCTCACTTACTAGTGTAGGAATCACTGGAACTGATTTCTGTGATGAACTACTTTCCAATAAGGTAGTAGGTACAATTACCTCGATAAGTTCTACTTTCCTCCCACTCACTTCTTTCAAGAGAAACCCCTTCTCTAGAAAGGATCCATTCTTAACAACGAATAACTTGCCTCCGGATATGTGATAGAAGGTGTACCCAATAGTCTCCTTTTGGGTATCCTATGAAGACACATTTCTCCGATTTGGGTTCGAGCTTATTAGGTTGAAACTTTTTCACATAAGCATCGCAACCCCAAACTTTAAGAAACGACCACTTGGGTTTCTTGCCAAACTAAGGTTCATAAGGTTTCGTCTCAACGGATTCCGATGGTTCCCCATTTAACGTGAATGCAGCCGTCTCTAAAGCATAACCCCAAAATGATAGGGGTAAATCAGTAAGAGACATCATAGATCGCACCATATCTAATAAAGTGCGGTTACGACGTTCGGACACACCATTACGCTGTGGTGTTCCAGGTGGCGTGAGTTGCGAAACTATTCCGTAATATTTCAAACGAAGACCAAACTCATAACTCAAATATTCACCTCCACGATCAGACTGTAGAAACTTAATTTTCTTGTTACGATGATTTTTCACTTCACTCTGAAATTCTTTGAACTTTTCAAATGTTTCAGACTTATGTTTCATCAAGTAGATATACCCATATCTACTCAAATCATCTGTGAAGGTAAGAAAATAATGATACCCACCGCGAGCATCAATACTCATCGGACCGCATACATCAGTATGTATTTTAAATCACATGACGATGTGAACTAGATTATTAACTCTAGTGCAAGTGGGAGACTGAAGGAAATATGCCCTAGAGGCAATAATAAAGTTGTTATTTATATTTGCTTATATCATGATAAATGTTTATTATTCATGCTAGAATTGTATTAACCGGAAACTTAGTACATGTGTAAATACATAGACAAACACAGTTTCCCTAGTATGCCTCTACTTGACTAGCTCGTTAATCAAAGATGGTTAAGTTTCCTAGCTATGGACATGTGTTGTCATTTGATGAACGGGATCACATTATTAGAGAATGATGTGATGGACAAGACCCATCTGTTAGCTTAACATAATGATCGTTCAGTTTTATTGCTACTGCTTTCTTCATGACTTATACATGTTCCTCTGACTATGAGATTGTGCAACTCCCGAATACCAGAGGAACACCTTTTGTGCTATCAAACGTCACAACATAACTGGGTGATTATAAAGATGCTCTACAGGTGTCTCCAATGGTGTTTGTTGAGTTGGCATAGATCAAGATTAGGATTTGTCACTCCGTCTATCGGAGAGGTATCTCTGGGCCCTCTCGGCAATGCACATCACTATAAGCCTTGCAAGCAATGTGACTAATGAGTTAGTTGCGGGATGATGTATTACAGAACGAGTAAAGAGACTTGCCGGTAACGATATTGAACTAGGTATTGAGATACTGACGGTCGAATCTCGGGCAAGTAACATACCGATGACAAAGGGAACAACGTATGTTGTTATCCGGTTTGACCGATAAAGATCTTCGTAGAATATGTAGGAACCAATATGAGCATATAGTTTCCGCTATTGGTTAATGACCGGAGTTGAGTCTCGGTCATGTCTACATAGTTCTCGAACCCGTAGGGTCCGCACGCTTAACGTTCTGTGACGATTTGTATTATGAGTTATGTGATTTGATGACCGAAGTTTGTTCGGAGTCCCGGATGAGATCGGCGACATGACGAGGAGTCTCGAAATGGTCAAGACGTAAAGATCGATATATTGGAAGGTTATATTCGGACATCGGAAAGGTTCCGAGTGATTCGGGTATTTTTCGGAGTACCGGAGAGTTACAGGAATTCGTATTGGGCCTTAATGGGCCATACGAGAAAGGAGAGAAAAAGGCCTCAAGGGTGGCCACGCCCCTTCCCCATGGACTGGTTCGAATTGGATTAGGGAAAGGGGAGCCCCCTTCCTTCCTTCCTTCTCCTTCTCCCTTCCTTTTTTCCTATTCCATGTGGGAGGTGGAATCCTAATAGGACTAGGGAGTCCTAGTAGGTCTCCACACTTTGGGCGCGCCCTATGAGGGCCGGCCTCCTCCTCCCTCCATCCTTTATATAAGTGGCCAGGGGGCACCCCATAGACACACAAGTTGATCATTGATCCCTTGGCCATGTGCGGTGCCCCCCTCCACCATAATCCACCTTAGTCATATCGTAGCGGTGCTTAGGCGAAGCCCTGTTCCGGTAGCATCATCATCACCGTCATCACGCTGTCGTGCTGAAAAAGCTCTCCCTGGACACTCAGCTGGACCGAGAGTTCTTGGGACGTCACCGAGATGAACGTGTGCAGATCGTGGAGGTGCCATACTTTCGGTACTACGATCGGTCGGATCGTGAAGACGTGCGACTACATCAACCGCGTTGTCATAACGCTTCCACTTACTGTCTACGAGGGTACGTGGACAACACTCTTCCCCCTCTCATTTTTATGCATCATCATGATAGATCTAGCGTGTGCGTAGGATTTTTTTGAAATTACTGTGTTACCCAACAAAATTAAAGTTCAATTAATCATATTACTTAAGAACTCCTACTTAGATAGACATCCCTATAATCATCTAAGTGATCA
This sequence comes from Triticum aestivum, assembly GCF_018294505.1. NCBI lineage: Eukaryota > Viridiplantae > Streptophyta > Magnoliopsida > Poales > Poaceae > Triticum > Triticum aestivum. Next base: position 411,784,795 of record NC_057803.1, on the reverse strand, counting down.
GGTGATCCATATCAACTAAACCATGTCCGGTCATCACATGAGATGGAGTAGTTTTCAATGGTGAACATCACTATGTTGATCCAATCTACGATATGATTCACGCTCGACCTTTCGGTCTCAGTGTTCCAAGGCCATATCTGCATATGCTAGGCTCGTCAAGTTTAACGCGAGTATTCCGCGTGTACAAAACTGGCTTGCACCCGTTGTATGTGAACGTAGAGTTTATCACACCCGATCATCACATGGTGTCTCCGCACAACGAACTATAGCAATGGTGCATACTCAGGGAGAACACTTGTACCTTGAAATTTAGTGAGATATCATCTTATAATGCTATCGCCGAACTAAGCAAAATAAGATGCATAAAGGATAAACATCACATGCAATCAATATAAGTGATATGATATGGCCATTATCATCTTGTGCATTTGATCTCCATCTCCAAAGCACCATCATGATCACCATTTTCACTGGCTTGACACCTTGATCTCCATCGAAGCATCATTGTCGTCTCGCCAACTATTGCTTCTACGACCATCTCTACCACTTAGTGATAAAGTAAATCAATTACATGGCGATTGCATTTCATACAATAAAGCGACAACCATATGGCTCCTGTCAATTGCCGATAACTCTGTTACAAAACATGATCATCTGATACAATAAAATTTAGCATCATGTCTTGACCATATCACATCACAATATGCCATGAAAAAACAAGTTAGACGTCATCTACTTTGTTGTTGCAAGTTTTACGTGGCTGCTACGGGCTGAGCAAGAACCGTTCTTACCTACGCATCAAAAACCACAATGCGGTATAGTGATTGATTTTTGATCTTCAGAAAGAACCCTGTTCATTGAATCCGATTCAACTAAAGTTGGAGGAACTGACACCCACTAGCCACCTGTGTGCGAAGCATGTCGGTCGAACCAGTCTCGCGTAAGCGTACACGTAATGTCGGTCTGAGCCGCTTCATCCAACAATACCGCTGAATCAAGAATCAACTAGTGACGGCAAGCAATATGTATATACCCACGCCCACAACTCCTTTGTGTTCTACTCATGCATATAACATCTACGCATAGAACTGGCTTGGATGGCACTATTGGGGAACGCAGTAATTTCAAAAATTTCCTACGCACACGCAAGATCCATCTAGGTGATGCATAGCAACAAAAGGGGAAGGGTGTTGTCCATGTACCCTCGTAGACCATAAGGGGAAGCGTTACGACAACGCGGTTGATGTAGTCGTACGTCTTCATGATCCGACCGATCCTAGCACTGAGGGTATGACAACTCCGCGATCTGCACACGTTCAGCTCGGTGACGTCCCACGAACTCTAGATCAAGCTGAGGTCGAGGGAGAGTTTCGTCAGCACGACAGCGTGATGATGGTGATGATGAAGTTACGGACGCAGGGCTTCGCCTAAGCACTACAACGATATGATCGAGGTGGAATTCTGTGGAGGGGGGCACTGCACACGGATAAACAATCAACTTGTGTGTCTATGGGGTGCCCCCTCCCCCGTATATAAAGGAGGGAAGGAGGAGGCTGGCCGGCCCTAGAGGGCGCGCCAAGGGGGAGGAATCCTCCTCCTAGTAGGAGTAGGATTCCTCCTTTCCTAGTCCTCCTAGGAGGGGGAAGGAAGGAGAGGGGGAGGGAGAGGGAAAGAGGGGCCGCGCCCCCTTCCCTAGTCCAATTTGGACTCCCTTGGGGGCGCGCCACCTCCTAGATGTTGCCCTCTCTCTCCCCTAAAGCCCACTAAGGGCCCAATAACTTCTCGGGCGGGGGTGGGGGGGGTCCGGTAACCCTCCGGCACTCCGGTTTTATCCAAAACCTCCCGGAACACTTCCGGTGTCCGAACATTGTCGACCAATATATCAATCTTTATGTCTCGACCATTTCAAGACTCCTCGTCATGTCTGTGATCTCATCCAAGACTCCGAACTACCTTTGGTACATCAAAACACATGAACTCATAATACGGATCGTCACCGAACGTTAAGTGTGCGGACCCTATGGGTTCGAGAACTATGTAGACATGAGTGAGACTCATCTCCAGTCAATAATAAATAGAGGAACATGGATGCTCATATTGGTTCCTACATATTCTACAAAGATCTTTATCGTTCAAACCGCATAACAACATACGTCGTTCCCTTTGTCATCGGTATGATACTTGCCCGAGATTCAATCATCGGTATCTCAATACCTTGTTCAATCTCGTTACCGGCAAGTCTCTTTACTCGTTCCGTAATGCAACATCTCATAACTAACTCATTAGTCACATTGCTTGCAAGGCTTATAGTGATGTGCATTATCGAGAGGGCCTAGAGATACCTTTTCGACAATCAAAGTGACAAATCCTGATCTTGATCTGTGCCAACTCAACAAACACCATCGGAGACACCTGTAGAGCATCTTTATAGTCACCCAGTTAGGTTGTGACGTTTGATAGCACACTATGTGTTCCTCCGGTATTCGGGATTTGCATAATCTCATAGTCATAGGAACATGTATAAGTTATGAAGAAAGCAATAGCAACAAACTAAACGATCATCGTGCTAAGCTAACGGATGGGTCAAGTCAATCACATCATTCTGTAATGATGTGATCCCGTTCATCAAATGACAACTCTTCGTCCATGGTTAGGAAACTTAACCATCTTTGATTAATGAGCTAGTCAAGTAGAGGCATACTAGTGACATTCTGTTTGTCTATGTATTCACACATGTACGAAGTTTCCAGTTAATACAATTCTAGCATGAATAGTAAACATTTATCATAATATAAGGAAATATAAATAAGAACTTTATTATTGCCTCTAGGGCATATTTCCTTCAATTTCCACCACCAAAGAGACTTTTGACGCGTTTGGTTTAATGCTCAATTAATTAGGGCGTGGTAACTAACCGCAATCAAGTACACAATTTTCTCACGATGTTGGTGTGTACACGGAGTGGAGTAAGTGCATGCATGTGTGTACCTGGGGTGGAAGCACTGCATGCATGTGTGTACACATTATTTCCTCTAGTACTAGACATTGTGCTATAACTACCAATGATATTTTTCAGGCCGATCGCTAGTCGCCTTGGTCCCATAGATTGTTGAAGCGCGCTCTATAAATAGTGATAGAGGGAGTAGTATGAGCAGATTCAAAGAAGAGCATATTTATGGTTGCTTCTTCCGAGCAACTTATAGTGGGAAAGGTGGGGCTTATGATTTGACTGCTCATTACTCACTATTAGTGCGACACAAGGACCGAGCCGAGTCTCCCATGCGGTTGTGCACTACTCCCTCTATTATTAAATATTTTTATTTCCAGATATTTCAACAAGTGAATACATACGAAGCAAAATGAGTGAATTTACCCTCTAAAATATGTCTATATACATCTATATGTGGTAGTCCATTTGAAATTTCTAAAAAGACAACTATTTAGGAATGGAGGGATTATAATTTGGTGCATGGCACATGGACCCGAATGCTGAAGAGGCTTATGGCAATGCTACCAAGCTTCCAACATTTGTTTACATAATTGACATACTATACAAATAATTTTCGAGCGACATGAAATTGTATAATGCTCTGAGCTTTCAGGTTTTGTTTTGTGTTTCTTGCCATCCATGCTCTTTCGGAAAAAAATAAAAAACTAACTTTCTTGCTAATGCATCTCAATGATTAGCATATCAGAGCTAATATTTACATCACAACTAAAGACAAAGTTGTGAGAAGGTGTTAAATTAAAATTGATGCATGCTTTCATTGGCAGCAACTTCCCCCCAGCTCTGTCTAAATCAAAAAGGCATGTTGGGAAAAAAGTAGCTGTCAGGAGCCTGCAACATTCCGATCATTTTGTGTAGTTCCACAAAAATAGAGCTGAGGGTCCCTGTTCCAAAGATATTAAGTGTGATTACAATAATAGAGAACTGTTGATGAAAACACACAAATAGAAGCCGGTCACCTTTGCGGTCTCTCTTAAGATTAACTAGTTGGAGAAGATTAAGCAAATAGTTGGAGAAGATAAGGATCAGAGTTGGATGAGGAGGATAGAGCAAAACCAATCTCCCTTTGTGCAGTCGCACTGAAATGTAGAGACGTTGCCCATGTGACATTTTAGTAGAACTGCACAAAACACCCATAAGAAAAAAGTGATTTGTGCAGTTCACCAAAAGGTCACAATAGCAGCGAGGTGAAATGCATAGCCCTGTTTGCAAAAAAGAGGTAGAGAGGAAACAATTACTAGCCAATAACAGTTGATGACACATACAACAAGAAAGAAAGAAGTATATTCCTTGTCCTGAGGGAAGATAACAACACAGTTGTGTTTATCTAAAATGGTGTGAGGATGAGATTGCAATATGGAAAGTACGTCGGACGAGCTATGTTTTGGGCAAAGAACTAGGGAAGATCCACATGCAAGATTTTCCACACGCAGTGACATGGGAAGATGGGCAGTGGAGCAAGGCCGAAGGGGATACGTGGGGTTCATCGAGATGTAACTAGGAGGGCGGCGGCGGGAAAGATCTTCCCATACTACGACAGCGAGCAAGTGCCGTAGGCCCTACCGCGCCAGAGCTTGGTCAGAGAGAACGATGAGTACCGTAGATCGGTATGTGTTGCCTCAGCATCGTCGAACGAAGAAATTATGCACATCCTCCCCTTCTGCCGGCGGATGGGATGCGGCCGGATCATTGACCAACGATGAGAGAGAGGCCAACGCCGCCTTGTGTGAGATACTCCGAAGAGAGACAAACCCCGACAGGCAGGCTCCATTGTGTATAGTGGAGCAGACTATTTTTCTCTCCATTAAAATCATTTTATATTCTGTGTATGTGCCATTGAGCAGTATTACTTTATTTGGAAATAACGCGCCAATGCATCAAGTCGAAGTTTGTTTCGTGCACGCATGGTACACGACCTCCATAGGTAAACAACTGCCACATGCACTCAAATTAGCATGTGGGCTGCCATTTCGTACAGAAATGAGCTCCACCGTGCACCCGCGCGGGTGTGGCTGGGCACAAAGCGTGAGAACATGCACCTATTCTCTTCGTGTACGTACACCACCTACGTGGGTTTGTGTGAGAGATACTAATCTAGAGAGAGATAGTGTGTGGGTTCATGAGTATTTTTTCTGGGGGGTGCATGAGAGATAGACGAGGAATATGTGTCAATGATATTTCAAACAAAAAATGTAACATATGCAAAGTGTGTGAAACAGAGCCCTGGATATATCATATATATATAGAGAGAGGGGGTGATCCACGAGAAGAGAGTGGAGGTATCATCGGCATGAGGTATCCATAGAATCAAAGACAGGGATGAAGTGTGTGTGTGTGTGTGTGCGCGCGCGATCGATAAAAAGTGCCGTCAAATTTGTGTGTGCCCACGTCAAAGATATAGGGTGGCTGGCCTACTAGAACGTGAGAGGGGACAGGTGCAGTTTGTCTCT
>NC_057803.1:411095695-411097989 GCF_018294505.1 Triticum aestivum | reverse complement strand
ATAAGATGACCCTCGGGCTCCGGAAACCCAAGGGAAAAAGAGGCTACGTGGGAAATGGTAAAACCAAGGTTGGGCATTGCTGGAAAAGCTTTAATCAAGGTGAACTATCAAGGAGTTCCCATTATAACCCAACCGCGTAAGGAACGCAAAATCCGGGAACATAACACCGATATAACGAAAACTAGGGCGGCAAGAGTGAAACAAAACACTAGGCGAGAGGCCGAGCCTTCCACCCTTTACCAAGTATATAGATGCATTAAGATAACATGGCAATATAATGATATCACATCAAGTAAATAATGTTCCAACAAGGAACGGTCTCCAATCTTCTCCTGCAACTAGCAACGCTATAAGAGGGGCTGAGCAAAGCGGTAACATAGCCAATCAACGGTTTGCTAGGACATGGTGGGTTAGAGGTTTGACATGGCAATTTGGGAGGCTTGAAAGCAAGTGGTAGGCATCGTAGCATTGGCATAGCAAAAGAGCGAGCATCTAGCAAAGCAAAGATAGTAGTGATTTCAAGGGTATGATCATCTTGCCTGCAAAGTTGTCAGAGTTGACTGGATCCTCGAAAGCAAACTCAACGGGCTCCTCTTTAGCGAACTCGTCTCCCGAATCTACCCAAACAAGACAAACAAGCAACAAGGACACAATCAACCACGTGCAAGGCTCAAACAATATGATGCAAAGATGATATGCTATGCGGGATGCGATGCGGGATACATATGCAAGATTTGATAAGGAATGCATGAACCTGGCCTCAACTTGGAAAACCAAGTGTGCCACTGGAAATATGAGATGAAATCGCTTGAAAACGATATAAAGAACGCCGGAATCGGAGTTACGGTTTGGAAATGGCAAGTGATTCAAATATGATGCCGGTCTACGATTTACAGCAAGAAGCCATCTAAATGCAACGAGATGAACATGCTACAGCACTCAACCATGACAACAAAATACATGGCCGGGATGCATTCATGAAGCTTAACAAAAGTCTAGCACTGAGCTACGGCCAATTCATCCATTAACAGGTTCAAACAAGCATGGCAAAAATGCATATGGCAAACAGATTTCAGACTTAGTGAAATTAACACTTGCCTGGAATTTCAGATCAGGTAGCACTCTTCGGAGCATCAAAACTACATGCTACAGGATCTGAACATGGCAAAGTAAAGCATGGCATGGAGCTATTCAAAGAGCTTAAAAAAAGTCCCTTAGTGACCTTGAGCCAAAAGGGATCATAAAATACAATTGCAAGCATGTGAACATGGCAAAAACATAAACAGATCACAGACTTAGTGAAAACTGGAATATGCTAAAAACAGATATCAAGTAGGCATGTTTACGAGTTCGATGCACTCACTACAGAGACAGTCATGACAAACTAAGCATACATCCATCAATAATACACAAAATGCAAGCTAGACATGGCAAGAACAATAACATAGCATGCACGGATCAACTACAACATCATCGGCAAAATCGCTAAGTAGACAATCTGCCCAGATTCACGAAGTAGCAAAAATAGAGCTCGATTGACTCAAGCTAGGTTGCTCCATCATTGCAAACAAAGACATGGATGGATAGAGCACTACAAGATTAACAAAACATCCTTACTGACCATCCTCAAAAGAGGCACGGATCACTAGGAAACAACATGAACATATGGCATCATGAGATAAACAGATCAAGGACTTGGTGGAAATGCTAAGTCCCTGAAATCAGCATTACCAAGTGCCTCACTTTGCAAGCTTGTGCTAGTCACCACACACATCACAAAAATACATGGGTTGCACCTCTGGAAAGATGGCAAAACCCTTAACAAAACACATGTAGAGCTCATGGGCATATCATGCACACAATAATCATGGCAAAAATGACAAATAACTAAATGGAGCAGTAGATCTGACAAATATCTCAAGTAGCACTCTTCTAACAACATTTCGGGCATCAAGATGAACTCAAATAAAAATGATGCAATGGAATGAAATGATGTACCCTCTGAGGCGAACATTTTGATATGCTATATGCCCAAAACGGAGCTACGGATGAGGAGTTACGGCACGATGAACAAGGGCATATAGATCTAGGAAAACGGGGACTTAGAAGAAAATTTGGACCTCCAGATCTAGGGTTCGGTGGCACGTGGCCCGAGGTCCGCTGGAGAGGAGCTATTCACGCCGGAGGGAAGCGGGATGTCGCCGGACTGGTGAGGGAGCGGCCGGATCGGGCCGGGCTCCGGTCGCCGGAGGGAAGCGGTGGCGGGGCGGAGTAGTGAAGGGGCCGGCGTGCGG